>NC_134551.1:28976153-29276153 GCF_025594145.1 Primulina tabacum
AAGAATTGGAGGCATTGGACAAGAATAAAACTTGGGATCTTGTTACACTACTACGAGGGAGGAAAGCCATTGGAAACAGGTGGGTCTATAAGATCAAGCGTGATGGCAATAACCAAGTGGAGCGGTATCGTGCTAGATTGGTCATAAAAGGGTATGCTCAGAAAGAAGGCATTGACTTCAATGAAATATTTTCTCCTGCGGTTCGGCTTACAACAGTCAGAGTGGTGCTGACATTGTGTGCGGTGTTTGACCTACATCTAGAACAACTAGATGTGAAAACAACATTTCTTCATGGAGATCTTGAAGAAGAAATCTATATGCTCCAGTCAGAAGGTTTTGAAGAAAATGGCAAAGAGAACTTGGTTTGCAGGTTGAACAAATCTATGTACGGTCTCAAACAGGCACCGAGGTGTTGGTACAAGAGATTTAATTCCTATATCATGAGCCTTGGATACAACAGATTGAGTGCAGACCCTTGTACGTATTTCAAGAGGTTTGGTGATGATTATATCATTTTGCTGTTGTATGTGGACGACATGTTGGTAGCAGGCCCCAAAAAAGATCAGGTCCAAGTATTGAAGGCACAGTTTGCTAGGGAATTTGATATGAAGGACTTGGGACCAGCAAACAAAATTCTAGGGATGCAAGTTCACCGAGATAGAAGTAACAGAAAGATTTGGCTTTCCTAGAAAACATATTTGAAGAAAATCTTGCAACGCTTCAACATGCAAGATAGTAAGCCAATATCGACCCCTCTTCCTGTTAACTTCAAGTTATTCTCGGAGATGTGTCCTAGCAGTGAAGCAGAGAGGATAGAGATGTCTCGAGTACCATATGCATCAGAAGTGGGAAGTTTGATGTTCGCCATGATCTGTACAAGACCGGACATTGCTCAAGCAGTGGGAGCAGTTAGTCGGTATATGGAGAATCCTGGACGAGAGCATTGGAGCACTGTTAAGAGGATCCTTGGATACATTAAGGGTACCTCAAATGCTGCATTATGTTATGGAGGATCAAATTTTATACTCAGGGGCCATGTCGATTCAGATTATGCAGGTGATCCTGATAAGAGGAAATCTACTACTGATTATGTGTTTACACTTGCAGGGGGAGCTGTAAGCAGGGTTTCAAAACTGCAGACCGTTGTGGCAATATCTACAACAGAGGCAGAATACATGACATCCACTCAAGCTTGCAAGGAGACGACAATATGGATTAAAAGGTTATTGGAGGAGATCGGGCACAAACAAGATAATGTTCCTTTGTTTTGTGACAGTCAGAGTGCCTTGCACATCGCAAGAAATCCAGTCTTTCATTCCAGGACGAAACACATTGGAGTTCAATTTCGCTTTGTGCGGGAAGTGGTTGAAGAAGGAAGCGTGGATATGCAGAAGATCCATACCAAAGATAACATAGCTGATTTTTTGACCAAGCCAGTGAACATTGATAAGTTTGAGTGGTGTAGATACTCAAGTGGTCTAGCGGAAACGTAAGCAGCAGGGAATGGCAAGATTGAAAGGATGTGTAGAGATGTGTTTGATTCTCAATCAAATCTCCAAGTGGGAGAAATGTCGTCAGAGGAATGTAGTAGACATGTGGCAGACAAAGATATTAATGAGGCAGGTGTATGAAATTTCAAAAGAAAGACACATTTTAATGGTTGTCTATGCAGCGGAAATCTCTCGGAAATTTCAGAAGGAAATATGAATACGCGTTTTTAACGCGTATTCACACGGACAAGGGGCTCTATAAATAGAGCTCCCCCTTTCATTCTGAAATCATCACTTTTTCGAGTTTTCTCTCATCCTATTAGTTCTATAATATCTGTGAGGTGTTTGTTCTCCTGTATTAAGAGAGTGTGTGTTCTCTCTTTGGAAACACAGTGAATGAGTTGTACACCACAAAATATTATAGTGGAATTCTTTTCATCTTGCCCGTGGTTTTTACCCTAATAATTTTTAGGGGTTTTCCATGTAAATCTCGGTGTCCAGTTTATTTTTTATTTTCGGGTTTTATTATCTCAAATTCCGCACGTGGGAACAACAGGTTTGTGACAGGAAAAGTATCATCTTACCTCTTGGAATGCAAATACGTTCAAAATCTATCCTCAAGTTTCATCCTACAATGTTCAATGCACTATGTCTAATCTCCAGGAAGAGATGCTATGGTTGAAACATTAATTTATACCTTTACAAAAGAAGCTGAAAATTACATACAAAAGAAATGATGCTTACAATGTGCAAGGTGTAGAATTGATTTTAACGATTGCATATTGATATCTATCGAATTTGAACCCATGCATATAAAGATCATGTATAATTTCAAGTTTGACATGGTATTGAACTGGAGAATTTCTTTTTCCATGTAGGCAACGAAATTAGTGAAATTAAATGCTTTCATCCTGGCATCGTGTTATTGGATATAAACTTCTTCGGTTTTTAACCTTTTTTTATCGCTATTGCAGCTATGAAAAAATCACAAACAATTGTTTCACAGGATCATGATCTAGTAAATTCAGCGAGCAACGGTATGATGTCAACAAAACCATTTTCCAATTGCAATCAAGAAGGGTCAAAGTTGTCTTCATTTGTTAACTGATATAGCAGGTCAAGCTGAAAAATCTGATATGATCTTAGGAACGGATGCAAAAACAAAGAAAGGAATGATTCTCCCATTTCAACCATTAACCATGAATTTCCATAATGTCAATTACTTTGTTGATATGCCCAAGGTACCAGTTTTTGTGCAACTTGGTCCTATGAACGTTCTATGCTTCCAATACCATATTATGATATACCTGCTGATTTCAAGGAAATGAGCTCACAAGGTGTGCCAGAAACAAGGTTGCAATTGTTATCCAATGTCAGTGGAGTATTCTCACCTGGTGTTCTTACTGCATTAGTTGGGTCAAGTGGGGCAGGGAAGACCACATTGATGGATGTACTTGCTGGTAGGAAGACAAGTGGGTATGTAGAGGGAGAGATTAAAATATCTGGTTACCTTAAGGAACAAAAAACATTTGCTAGAATATCAGGATATGTTGAACAAAGCGACATACATTCTCCTCAGTTGACAGTTCATGAATCTCTCTGGTTTTCCTCATTTCTTAGGCTTCCAAAGGAAGTGAATGAAGAACAAAGACGAGTGAGATACTATGGAATTTCATGAATTATTTTTCAATTACACTTGGCTAATATTTTTGTTTCAACACCTGAACACAAGAACAATTCATTTTTCAGGAGTTTGTTGAAGAGGTAATGCAATTAGTAGAACTTGACTCTTTAAGACATGCCTTGGTAGGCTTGCCAGGGAATACTGGCTTATCCACAGAACAAAGAAAACGCTTGACAATTGCAGTGGAGCTTGTCGCAAATCCGTCAATCATTTTTATGGATGAACCTACATCTGGTCTTGATGCACGAGCAGCAGCCATTGTCATGCGAACAGTACGTAATACTGTTGATACTGGAAGAACAGTTGTTTGTACCATTCATCAGCCGAGTATTGAGATATTTGAAACCTTTGATGAGGTTAGATATCTGAGAACTAAAATTTGAGTACACTAGTTAGATGCTAGTTAACTGATGGTTGTTAAATATTGCAGCTACTTTTAATGAAGCGAGGGGGAAGAGTGATATATGGTGGAAAGCTAGGTGAGAAATCACAAACCATGATAGACTATTTTCAGGTAAAACACTATGTATTATAAAACAGCCTGAATTTGGCTAAAACACGTCGATAAATTTCTTAGAAGCTAAAAAAACTTTTCAAAATATTTTGTCATATCCAGTAGTGCAGAGAATTTGACGGGTTACATTTAAATTTTTTTATTCATAATTTATATTATTTTAACTTTCTTTTCTTACCCAGGAGATTAGTGGAATTCCCCCAATACCAAACGGTTACAATCCTGCGACTTGGATGCTTGAGATAAGCACGCCTTTTGTCGAAGAAAGGATTACAAAAGATTTTGCGGTGATTTACTGTAATTCCCAGCAGTACAGGTAATGTTATTCAATGCCATTAAGTCCCCATGAAAAGGTTTTCGTGATTGATTATTGTCATGGACTTATTAAGAAAATTTCAGTCATAGTTTCCTTCTAATTTGATCTAGGGATGTTGAAGCTTCCATTCAGAGATTTAGCATTCCACCTGAACAATCAGAGCCCCTGAAATTTAGCTCCACATATTCTAAAGATGCAATTTCTCAATTTAGTATATGCCTTTGGAAGCAAAATCTTGTGTATTGGCGAAGCCCAATGTACAATGTTGTGAGATTGGTCTTTACGACAGTAAGCGCAATTATCATTGGCACTATATTTTGGGATGTAGGCTCAAAAAGGTAATCTCACGTGTGATACTCTTTTAATATCTTTTCTGTATGATAATTTTTCCATGCATTAATATCTTACATATGCGGTACTATTTTACTATATTTTATGTTCGCTAATTTTTCCAGGTAGTAATATGATATCTGTAGTTTTGTGTTATTCATCGCTCAATAATCAACCTACTAGATATCTTCAAGTGACTCCAAAAAGATCAAGGGTGAATTTTAAATTCCTAATTAAATTTACATCATATTCGACAATAATTGAATTCAAGCTACTAGATCAGAATACATATCCTCACCACTTGGTTCCAAACGATTTAGTGCTCCAAACTTTTGCAAGCTTTTGGTAATTAAACTGATAAACAAACTCATTTCAATTTAAACACACTGAATGTAATACTGAAAACAGTAAGTCCAGTTACTGATTGTAGCTAGAATGCCTCGAGGAGCTAAAACAAAATCTGGTTCTTAAGTACCTCCAAAAGCTGACCATTCCTTGGCTCCAAGAGTTTTATCCAAGACTAACCTTGCCTAAATTATAAGATACAAGTTTCGTGGAGAGTGTATAGGGTTTTGTAGGCCAAGCTTTGAAGTGGTGTGGTAGCTCGGGTTTTATAGGTGCAGAAAACTAAGTGGTGCCCTCCTTTTTTAACCTGCCATAAAGCTCCATTGATCCACAAAATTATGGCAGCTGTGATTCTTCATCGTCGCCATCTTTGAGTTTCTTGAAATTTGAAACTGAAAGAAACTGGAGGGTGGAGGGATAGGATTGTCTCTCAGGTTTCACAAAATTAATAACATGACCTCTAGAACAAAGTTCAAGATTTATGCTTAAAGTATGTTCGTTTGTTACCTGTAAGATTACTAAAGGATTATTTTTGTTTTCCATGCATGGAATCTCAATTGAACTATACTACAATTTTTCAAGTGATTGTACAGGGATTCGACTCAAAACTTATTTGTCGTATTGGGAGCGCTTTATTCTTCTGTTCTGTTTCTTGGGGTCAACAATGCTTCTTCAGTACAACCAGTAGTATCCATAGAGAGAACAGTTTTCTACCGAGAAAAAGCTGCTGGAATGTACTCTCCATTTCCTTATGCATTTGCCCAGGTTAGTATTCTGTTAACTGATTTATTTGCATAATAAGGTGGCTGCTACGACCACGAAATTTTTTAAGAGAAAATAACAAAATGTAATCTAACTTTTGATAGAAAATGTAACAAAAAATGAGTGCTCAACCATTACAATAGCTAAACTCTCCCCTTACCCCTCTCACAAGACTTTGTAGCTTGGCCTTTTTTCTCGCCCACAATTTCATTCGAATTTTCTTCTCTTTCTCTATCAGTCGCTCTATAATTTGAATCGAAACAATAAAAACTATACAACATGTTTGTGAATGGTTCTGATTTTTTGTGTTTTCATTGTCTTCAAAGGTATGAAGAAAATAATTCAGTATTTCTAATTGCTGCAAATTATTCTGGCTCTAGGGCCTGTCCTTGATATGGTGCAAGGATCTGGATATAATTATCTTCAAATTTTGTTTGATGATATTGTGTTGACATACCAATTTAATATCTCGCTTCAGGGCCTTGTGGAAATTCCATACATTTTGGTCCAAACGATATCATATGGAATCATTACATACTTCTTGATCAACTTTGAGAGGACAGCTGGTACAGTTAGTTTGATGTTCCTGACTTTCTTCTCAATATTTTTCTCTCCTCCGTGCAGAATTCATTATGTTTATTTTTTCTCCCATCATCACATCGTGGGATTTTTAAAGGAATAAATTTTTTTATTGGGACATCAACATATTAATTTAGTTTTTATTAGAGCACAAAAAATATCTCTATCTATTTACGTAATTGGAACTCGTTATCAGAAAGCAATCAGTGTTGAATTGTCACTTACTTATTGGCAGGCAAATTTTTCCTGTATCTCCTGTTTATGCTTCTTACATTCACATATTTCACCTTCTACGGAATGATGGTCGTTGGTCTTACTCCCACTCAAAACTTGGCTTCCGTCATTTCCTCGGCCTTTTATTCATTATGGAATCTTCTCTCAGGATTCCTGGTTCCAAAACCTGTGAGTATTTTTCCATGACTGATTTTATCTATATAATTAATTACTTTTTGTATCCATGTTGATTGGGTCTAAAAAGTATTTTGATAATCTTGTTGTACACATTTTTTTTTATCATTATATGTTAAATGCCAAGAAAAACGGTACGGGCATGGGTGCCTGCCGGAAATTATAACGGCATATAATCTTTTTGACACATCAAGGGCAAGAGAGGCGAAACAATAAGGGTGAATAAAGTAATTGACTAATTTCGATATTCAATGTAGCCATGTGTGTGTTCAATAGCATTTAGGTAAATAAATTTGTATCTCGACTTCTTCAGTTTCTTTGTAGTTTACATGAGACGTAACATTAGTTATTACAAAGATTCATCTGCGATTGTATCATGAAGTCTTTCTCCGTCCCTTTCGACATCTGGATGAAAAGAGTAGCAAACAAGGAAATGTAAAAGTCCTATTTTAGATAAATTTGGTGCTTTACACTGAAGAAAGGGAACATGCAAGTTCTGATATAATATGAAATTACATATTGATAGATAACACTTCGAACTTAATTATTATTAGAAAACAAGTATTATGTTCAACTTTAATTCTAATCGAATTATCTTGATGCAGCAAATTCCTGGATGGTGGATATGGTTCTATTATGTCTGTCCGATTGCTTGGACTTTACGAGGTATAATAACATCCCAACTGGGTGATGTTGAGACAATGGTTATAGGACCTGGATTCGAAGGTTCGGTGAAGGACTTCATTGAAGCACGGTTTGGCTATGGTCCAGGGATGTTTGGAGTTACAGTAGTAGTGCTCGTTGGATTTATCCTTTTCTTCTTTTCGGTGTTTGCAATCTCTCTCAAAGTTCTCAATTTTCAGAAACGATGATTTTTTTACTTGAAGTAGCAGCCTGCATTCCCTGTAAACTACACAAATACATCCTCTTTTGTCCTGATAATAATACCAAAATTGTTGATCAGTGTTGGCAATATTGACACTTTCGACCATTTCCAACCATAAGGATTTTACTCGGCAATTTGTCTTTTACAATACATTGTTAAGATTGTCAAACCAAGTGCAATCGTCTCCTAAATAATGTTAGGAGTGTTCAGAGGTCGGTTGGGCCTGTTTGTTTGTTTGTTTTTTTTTTTTCCCTTTCAAATTATTAATATGTAACCCATATTTTAGTTTTTTTTACGTTATGGTTTGGTTATCTAAGATTTGAAAAATAAATTTAATTATATATTATACTAATGATGAATTACATGTAAAATTTTTATATCCAAGTCATCATAAGATTGTCAAACTCAAAACATTCATACTTACTTCCAATCGGATCAAAAGGAGCAAAACTCTTTTTTTCTTTTCAACCTATTGAATTTTTAAAAATAACCATCCGTAAAATTTCATCAACATTTATTTTCCCAAATTTTTAAATAAGTTGAATCGAAACGATCATCTCTAGGATTGATATCTACTTCAACCCAACCTTCTATTTCAATACTTATAACCAAAATATCATTCACATAAGTTTTTATCTGAAAATTTCAACTTACTTGATTTATTTGAGAATAATTTGGTATTTCGCAAAATTTTCGACACCGAGATCACTAAGCTCTTATTGCAACTTTAAGAGTATGTTGATCTATAATATTTTATTCACACACACACACACACACACACACATATATATAATATCTTGGATGACATTTGAAGTTCAAAGCATCGACAACAAGTGCGCAAACTGTTAGTGAAACGTCAACCAATTTTAAAAGTGCGGAAATATATATTTTTTTTAAGCTCGCATTTAAAAAAATACAATTAAAATAATCGTATTTATTTGCCAACAAGAATAACGCAGTTTAAAAATAACTAACGTCATCCAAAATCAACGAAAGCGTAAACGTGTAAAAATTGTAATATCATCAACATATAAAAATGTGCAACTCCTCTCAAAACACGTGAATCAATATGCGGAAAAATAATGGTCCTCGGATCGTGTCACCGCGCATCCCGCCTGCCTACTCAGTCTAACGTAGCAAGGTAGAAAATTGAGCAACATATTCTTCAATGTTTAGCTGACCCTGTTTCAAATTTTCAAATTCTGTCATCTTATCTTCTCGGTACGAAACTGGGAAAAACATTTGATAAAATTCACCTTTGAAGATCTTCCACGTAATCACTGTACTACGCTGTTCTAAGGCTTCCTTGGTTGCAATCCACCAATTCTTTGCGACCTCCTGTAACTGATACCCAATCAGTTTAACTCTACGTTCATCTAGGTACTCAAGTGAATCAAACAATATCTCTATATCATCTATCCAGCTCTCACAATCAACAGTTGTCTCAGTACCCCTTAGAATCGGCGATGTCAATGATTGAAACCTCTTCAACTGTATTTCCATCGGAGTTTCTGACACATCCATAGTTGACTTACTGAAGTTGAGTCTATCATTGGCTGATTTGCCAGTGATGTGAAAGTTACTGATGTTTTCCTCAGATGAAACTCCGAGATTGATTCCAGCCAGGGAGATTGATTTCAGCCTTGACTTGATACCAGGTACTGTTTTAATTTAAAACACCGTACCGAATGATACCGATTGAATTGAAGGATCATAAATATTTTCTTAAACATACTTGCATCATACATACTTGAGCATACATAACATCATTTTGCGTAGAGATATGTTTCAAAGCAAGTGACCCATACATAAATGTGCCTGATCAGACTAAACCACAGTACTGGGCTGACAGAGAAAATCCACTGCCACATACATGAGATCCCTGGTCATACTTTACCAGGTAGATTGGTCCCTGGTCATATTTTACCACTTTCCAATCCTGATCTAAATCCGGTCATACTTTATCGCGGTGGAGTGGTCCTCGGCCACGTTCACCGACTTCCAAACCCGTTCATAATTTGGTCACAAGACATTTAGCATACCTCAAAAACATAAAAAAATATTTTCTTTTGCACGTCGAACATACTTACTTGACGTTGAGGGATTCGTTGGATCTCGTTTGGGGCCACTGCTGCACATACTAACATGAGTTCAAACGCTTATCTTAACCATGCTAATCGTACCCAACACCGATATAATTAAATAACTTATGACTTTCTAGACTTCTTGGGACTTGACCGTGTTTTTGTTCATCATACTAAACCATGGCCTGGAACCCCGAATCAAAACTTGAGGTGAAGTCTAAGTTATTCCCAAAAATGAAGTACACGGACCCCGTGCCCATGTCCGGCTCTGGGCCTGTGTAGGCTCTGTAAAAACGTACCCGAAGAGAAGTAAGGATACGAACCCCGTGTTATGGTGCGTTTGGGGGTCCGTGTAGCCACTGTAGGTTAACACCACGATAGAAAACAAGGGACAGACCTCGTGCCAGGGTCTGTGTACGGATTCGTCTAGCCTCTGTAAAAATCAATCCTGCGGAAATTCTTACACGATGATATTTCTCCCAACTCAAATGAATGGATTAAGAATTGATAGCTCGAGACCCACCCTAGGACGCTATAATATTGACCCCAACCCGTACCAACAATCCAAACCACCCCAATATCGACAAGCACAACAAAACGACACAACCCGACTTTCAACACCATATCAATTCCTACGACTTCTAATACCTCCCAAGCAATTCCCGACTCGAAACGAAACGTCATATGGTGCCTAAACACATCCAACAACATGTCTAAAGGCGGTAGTACTGGCCCGGCGATTCCCAAAGAAGCCTGCAGCAATAAAATTTCAAGAACACATCAAGAACGCATTTTCAAAAACACGCAGTTTGAGCTGTCCCACGAAAACAATCATAACTCACTCATTTCGAATCCAAATATTTTGAATTTTATATCAAATCGAAGGTATCAAAAAGTTATACGTTTCATACGGTGAAATTTTTTCCAGAAAATCGATCGAAAAATCGCAGTAATTGAAATGACATTAAATTTTGAGTTTTAAATCTAAAAACGTTTATAAAAAATCGATCCAACGAATTCCTGCTCAAACTTTGTACATCATAATTGGAATTTCACGCATAATAAACAATAACATGAATAATATTACAAGATCGATGCAAGAATAATAAAATATACATGCCTTTAATCTCTAAAGTTATCGAAACGACGACACCGTAGCGGGAAGGATGCGGGGATTGATCCAGGACGAACGTGGAACGATTTTCTTGCAACGAAATCAACGAAAACTTGCTGGAAAATCAGAGGAAGGGGCGGATGCTCTTGGCAATAAGAACCCTAGGTTTTTACTTAAAAAAATAAAATGGCAGTGAGGTGTGAATATTTGTGTGTGTGTGCAACGTGAGGTGTGTGTGAAAAGGGTGTGTGCGAGCGTGGGTTAAGTAATTAGGGAGAGAAAAATTTGTTTAATTACATAATTATCAAAGTAATTAAAAATACTAACTCCCTACTAACCTCTAATAAAATCTCTTAAATAATAAAAAAATGCACAAGTACTAAATCTTTAAAAGTTTTAAACTTATAAAATCACTAAATAAATAGTTTAGGCTTTAAAATGTTAAAAACTTAATAAATCAATTGAAATGTCCCAATCCTAATTTAAAATAAAATACCACATTTTAAAATTACCAAAATCGTCGCCGGTTTCTTTTCCTCGATTCCGTATCGAATAATCGTCTGAAACGTGGAACTCAATAAAACATTTAACGTGCATCACATAAACATAAATAATTTAAATCAATGCAAATTAAATAGATCATGCATTGCTATAAATCATTTTAAACTTAAATAAACAATTTGACAATTTAATAAATGCATGTATTTTACGTGTACTGAATTTGGGCTCTACACCTTACATCAACCCCATAATAATATTGTAACGTACCGTACTTTTTACTACTTAAAATTTTCAGAAAAATGAAAATTTTCTTAAAAGAGTAATCAAACTTCAATTTCGATAACATAAACCGTACGTCCCAAAAGTAGTTGCAACAAAAGATCAAAAATAAAGTTTGACAAATGTATTTGACATTTCATAAAAACTTAAAAAAAACTTGGGCGGTCCTCGGGTCTAGCCTCCTGCTCAGTCCAAGCAAGCTCCTTGGTCCCCACCCCTAGTCTCCTCAGAATCTACCTCACCTGCATCGATCAAGTCTAGTGAGTCTAAAGACTCAACACGTATAAACTGGAAGTAACGAGTAATACGTAATAAAACCACATGCAACTTTTAAAATAGAACGTACATACTGGAACTTGAACTTGCATAAATAAACTTGAACATACGTACATATATACATAGACGTGCCATAACATGAAACTTTTCTTAAACGTGCTTGCATACTTGTACATACTTGAACATACTTAAACTTCATCATTTTGCGTAGAGGCATGTTTCAAAGCAAGTGACCCATGACATAAATCGCCTGATCAAACTAAACCACAGTACTGGGTTGATAGGGACGAATCCACTGCCACATACATGATATCCCCGTTCATGCTTTAACGGGTGGATTGGTCCCCGTTCATGCTTTAACGTTTTCAATCCTGATCTAAACCCGTTCATGATTTAACGGGGTGGATTGGTCCCTGGTCATGCTTTACCGCTTTTCAATCCCATACATAAATTGGTCACAAGACATTTAGCATACCTCAAAAACTTAAAATATTTTCTTTGCACGTCAAACATACTTACTTGGCGTTGAGGGATTCGTTGGATCTCGCTTGGGGCCACTGCTGCACATAACTCGACTACACAAAACGCCCCAAACATTCTCAAAGAAAAGACGCCCCACACGTAACGCAATACACCCATAAACTCAATTTTTTAACACCAAAATAGTTTTCACGACTACTCGTTCTCCCAAGTGCCTAATGACGCGAAACAAAACGTCAATGACCTTCCCAACATCATTAACCACATACCTAAATGCAGCAGCGATCACCCGTCAATCCCCAACGAAGCCTGCAACCATAAAACTTCAAGAACACATCACTAGCAAATATTTTCGGAAAACGCAGTTTGAGCAGTCCCACGAAAAATGTCATAACTCGCTCAATTTTTATCCAAATATTTTGAATTTTATATCAAATCTAAGATATCAAAAAGTTCTAATATTTTCATGTTGAAAGTTTTCTCAAAATCGCGACCGAAAAATTACAGTTTTTAAAAGAACAGCAAAAACGAGATTTTCAGATCCAGAAACGTTCAAAATGCGATCTAAACAATTTTCGCTCAAACTTTACACTTTCACACATGTATTTTTACGCATAAAAACAACGCAACACATAATATGACATGATCGACGCAGGAAAAATAGAATAAACGTGCCTTTTGATATTGAAATTTACCGAACCGACGATACCGAAGCGGAGACGGAGTGAGGGCTGATCTGGGACAATGGTGGCTCGATTTTCTTTGAAGAAAATACACGAAAATTTGCTGGAAATTGGAGAGGGAGGGGCGGCTGCTATGAACTCAAGGAACCCTAGGTTTTCTTTTAAAAAGATCAAATGATAACAAGAGAAATGTGTGTGTGTTATACGTGTAATGGTGTGTGTAAAAATGTGTGTGTGCGTGTGTTTAGGTGATAATTAGGGAGAGTAATAATTTGCTTAATTATCCGATTAACAACTAATTAAAACACTAATATTCCTCTAACATTTAATAACATCTCTAGATTTAAAATAAAATGTACAAGTGGCAAACATTTAAATTTTAAAGTCATACAGATCACTTAATAATTAAATTAGGCCTTTAACATGCTGAAAATTAATTAAACCTTTTAAAATGCCTCAATCCCAATTTAAAATAAAATACCACGTTTAAAATCGCCAAAATCGTCACCGATCTCTTTTCCTCGATCCCGCATCAAATAATCGCCTGAACATGAAACTCGAGAAAACATTTTAACGTGCATCACATAAGAATAATTAATTTAAAATAATGCAATTTAATAATCATGCATCACTAAAATCATTTTAAATTTAAATAAATGATTTAAAAATTAAATAAATGCATGGGTTATACGTGTACTGATTTTGGGCTCTACAGTTCCTCTCCCACTTATAAAAATTTCGTCATCGAAATTAAATCTTACCAAACAACTCCGGGTAGCGAAACCTCATATCTGTCTCGGTCCCAAGTGGCTTCCTCTACTGATTGATTTAGCCACCGGACTTTGACCAGCTTGGTCACCTTGTTTCGAAGTCTACGCTCCTGTCTGTCTAGGATTTGAACCGGTCTCTCCTCGTATGATAGATCTGGAGCAAGCTGCAACGGCTCATAGCTCAGAACATGCGAAGGATTGGCTAGATACTTCCTCAACATCGAGACATGGAACACATTGTGTACCCCGGCCAGATTCGACGGAAGGGCAACACGATAAGCTAATGTCCCAACTCTGTCAAGAATCTCAAACGGACCAGTGAACCTCGGACTCAGCTTGCCTCTCTTCCCAAATCTCATAACACCTTTCATGGGTGCTATCTTTATAAAAACGTGATCACCTACGGCAAACTCGAGATCTTTTCTCCTCTTATCAGCATAATTCTTTTGACGACTCTGGGCGGTCTTCATTCTGTCTCGAATCTTGACCACCATATCTGCAGTATGATGAACAACATCTGGACCAAGTTCTGCTCTTTCACCGACTTCATCCCAATGAATCGGCGATCTGCACTTCCTTCCATACAATGCCTTGTAGGGAGCCATACCAATAGATGCTTGGAAACTGTTGTTGTAGGTAAACCCCACTAGAGGTAGCTTCGATTCTCAAGTCCCCTGGAAATTGATCATACAGGCTCGCAATAGATCCTCCAAAAATTTGAATCACTCTCTCAGACTGGCCATCTGTCTGCGGGTGAAAAGCTGTACTGAATAGCAACTTCATCCCCATGGCTGCATGCAAACTCTTCCAAAAGGACGATGTAAACCTCGGGTCCCTGTCGAACACAATAGAAACTGGGATTCCGTGCAATCGAATGATCTCCCTGATATAAAGCTCTGCATACTGCATCATGGAGAAAGTCGTCTTCATTGGCAAGAAGTGCGCTGACTTAGTGAGTCGATCCACTATGACCGAAATGGCATTAAAACCTCTGACTGACTTTGGCAAACCAACAACGAAGTCCATGGTAATATTCTCCCATTTCCACTCGGGGATAGGGAGTGGCTTAAGTATTCCTGCTAGCCTCTGATGCTCTGCCTTCACTTGCTGGCAAGTGAGGCATTCATATACAAATCGACGGATGTCTCGCTTGATCCCTGGCCACCAATACAAAATCTGCAGATCCTTGTACATCTGGGTACCTCCTGGGTGGATTGAATATGGAGATGCATGTTGTAGAATCCGAAAAATCAGATTACGTATAAGCCATGCATAATTACTATTATTTAAATTAAAATGATTTTTATACATGCATGAGGGTTTAATTCATTTTAAAATTTGTTAAGTCATGATCATTTATTTTAAATCGCAGAAGGTTAGTTTTATCTTTTCGGTTAAATACGCGAGGCCGGACTGGAGTTGGAGTATTGAGATAAAATTTAATAATAAGAAAATATTCCTAAATTTAATTTAAACCAAGGAATAATTTATTTTAAGGTAAAAGAATGTTTAAGGATTTATTTAATTAATTGGATAAGTTAGTAAATAAGTTCTTTTTGGCCAATAATTAAGTAAAAGCCTAAACTAAAATGTGTAACCAATTGAGATAAATTAATCTAGGCCTATTATATTTAAGAAATTGTAACTTAACATGTTAGTAATTTATTTTAAGACTTAGCCATGCATGCAAGAAAATTACTATCCTAAATTAAATTATTAATTCACTAAAATACATAATAAGTGTTTAAAACTTTAAAGAGTTAAAATTCATGAATTAAGCAATATTTTACCCCATTTTGATAGCAAATTTCGGCCCCCTTGGAATCAATCCTTACATGTTTGGCAACTCTTCATTTTTTGTCACCTTTCCTTATCCTTTCTTGGTATGATAATCCCTTCATTTTTAATCATCAATAGTTAATGATTTAAGCAATATTCTTGCCTTGTTTTTGATGAAGAATCTCGGCCATCACTCCCCCTAAATCACCCTTATATCCCATGATATCACACCTCATTCCATATCTCACTAGCAACTAGGATAGAATGATTTGATTTGCCATTCTACCTCTTCATTTAATTAGTAACCTTTCCCCTTCATTCCCTAACACTCTCCCCCACCCTACCTTTGAATTTCAGAGCAAAACCAGCAGACAAAAATCGTGAATCATCAACAAGAAAACAAGAGAGGAAAGAAAAGAAAACTCCGTCTCCGCCGCGCCGTTTTCGTCGTAGTGTTTGTTTTCTTCTTAAACAAATTTCAGGCATGTTTATATTGTTCTTTGCTCTTCAATCAAGTCCTATAAATATTTTTAAACATTATATGTTCATGATTCATGATGAAAAACCGAAATTGGTCAGCAATTTTTCAAAAAAATGTGTGCAGTAAGAAGATAAAGGTATAAATTAATGTTGAGTTGGGATTGCACAACTCGAGTGAGGTTTGGCTCGAGTTTCCCTAAATCACATATTTTACCTTATTGTATTGATTTGATTGATGTACTTGTTCTCTTGATTTATAGACAGCAGGTATTAGACGAGTAATCTTGTGAAAGAAGTGCCTGATAGTGGTGGGATCTGTTAGAGTAGGTGCCCGTCGAGCCAAGTGTTGGCCGAGGGTTCATGATTAAACTCTATGTATAAACAGTCTTTATTTTAATAATATTTGAATTTATCGTTTTGACAATTCTTTATCTGTATACTCATGCTAGTTGCATAGATAAAGCCCTTGAATATACAAATAGTAGAAAGAATATGAGATGCTCATATGATGAGAATCATGAAACTCATATTTGTAATACTGTATATTCTAAACAGTTCCTAGTCGATTCAGCCGCTACTAAAAAGGATATAGGCCGCTCGAGTTCGAGACTAGTATCTACGATGTGAGTACCATGTTTCATTGGTAGGGGACATTGTGATGTCCGAGCATGCAGATAGGTGCTCCTGGTAGAGTGCACTGAACAACCCTCCATAAAAGGACTTTCCAAGTGGTTCTCACTTATCGAGTGGAAAAGTCCTAGTTTATGGTTGTACACCATTAGTCCTTATGACCCGGGAAAACATTGAGACTCTATGTGCTAGAATTACACTTTGACTTGTTTACCGACTCTCATGGGGTCATCAGGTGGCAAGGTTGGGTGTTCTGTTGAAACATATAGGAGTTGATGCATTGTATTCGGGGATTCACCGCTTACCTTCGAGTATGGATATCCTATGTGTTATCATGTGTATGTAGGTTGAAATCTCTGATCAGAGTATGGTGGTAATTATGAAAGGGGTTTCATAGATTACACCATCGATGCAACTACGACCTGACACATAGTATCGATTCATTGACAACTCTCGATATACCAATGGTTGTCGAATCGGTCGGGATATATGAGTTGAAGGGACCGTACTGTACGCTAAACATAATTGAATGGTTCTTGCAGGCACTATCATTTGATACCTAGGGAATCATGTAAGCGATGCTGCTAGGCGTTTAACATGATTGGTTGGGTACTATAGGACTTGAGTTCTGACGTTCTTGTTATCAAGGAGTTTATAAGTAAGAATGGAGCGATTGGGGTATGCTCATATAAGGACATGTTTAGTCCGAATCACATGGAGATGTGAACCCACGGCTAGTTGTATCAATGAACCATTGAGGGCCACACAAGTACTAGCTTTCTAGATCCCGTTGAGAAGTAAAAATAGTTCAATGTGTTGAACGGCTTATAAATGAGTTCATAAGCGTTGAGAAAAATTAGAAGTATGACTTCTATGAGAGAAATGTAACTTTTAATTTATGAATGTGTTCCTAAATTAAAAATAGGCCAAGTAAATAATGTATATGAAAATTGATATATGCATGCTGAATCTTTAGACTCACTAGACTTGATTGTTGTAGGTACTAATGAGGTCGAGACTGTGGGCAGATTGAGTCGAGTCCTAGTCTAAGTGTGATTCATTACGTGATATTGATTTATGTTTCTGATTCGATACATGTCATGAATATCTATTATATGCTTTTATATTGTGTATATGATTGCATGTATACATTGTTTATACTGGGATGTATTTCTCACTGGAGTTATCCGGTTGTTGTCTTGTTTTGTATGTGTACATGACAACAGGTGGGGCAGGATCAGGATCAGGAAGAGGATGAGAGATTCAGAATTAGCGTGGAGATCCGGACTTAGAGTAGAGTGATTTTCAGTACTTGACCTAGCGACTGAACTTTAATTAAGTTAAATAAATGTTGTGCAAGATTTGTACTATTACACTGACACGTGGACCAGATTTAATATCTTACGTTACCGCACTTGTATATTAAAAAAAAAAATTTTATGTCCCATTATTACTTAGTTGTTAACTTTGATCTTAATAACAATTAAGTGTTGAATTAGGTTCGGGTCCTAACAACTTAGGTCCTCAATTATTAGTTATTACAATTAGGTCCTTAAAATTCTCAATTCATGCAATTCAATCCTTAAATCCAACAGAGTAGAGCATGCATCCTAAATAAATTCTACGTTTTTATACTTCCAAATATAGTCGTAGTCCTGAATCATTAATCCTTACATGGAATTCTCAAAAACTAACTAAACTAGCAACCGCGAACCAACAGTAGTTTCTTAGAAAATCTACAAGTCTCAAGAGCATTTATAATATTCAAGATTAACTTATGATCCAAAAAGTAGAACATCAGTACTACTAGCCACAAAAATCAATATAAACAATCCATTATTTCTTTAAATTTAAGTAAGTACTGCATAATTAAAGTTTTGACACAAAACATTTCATGAAAACATGCTGTTAAAATATTTCATGGTGTACACAAAATTCGTAACCGTAAAACTTACAGATCGAAAACGTGACTTCGTGAGCTTCTCGAGGTCAGTAGTAGTACAACCCTTTGCAATAACATAGGCTCTGATACCAGCTGTAGAGGCCCGAAATTCGTATTTGAAATTTGCGAAAAAATTTAAAATTTTCTCTTTAAATAAATAAAATGTCTCATTCATGAAATAAACTGATAAAAAGTTTAATGTTCAAAATAGCAGCGGAAATAATTATTGTTTGCAAAAATAACAATTTAAAATAATCCAACAAAATATAAAATGTCTGGGCATAAAAATGGTAAATGCTGAAAATGAGGTCCTCGGGTTTCACTACTGCCGACCCAAGATGGCTCACTGGTCCCCGCCCTCGATCCCGACGTCATCAGTAGCTACAACAATCAAGTCTAATGAGTCTAAAGACTCAGTATGGATATATCGTAAATAACGAGTAATAATAATAAAATCGCATGCAAAGTGAAAATATCATGTCATAAATAATTATAATACGTGCATAACTGAACTGAAAAATCATAAGCGAAATGTTTGCTCAATCGAGCCCTGTCATAAAATAACATGTCATAAATTTTCTGTTGTCAAAAATTTTCTGTTGAGATTATGTTCTATGCTAGTGGCCCCTGAACTGAACTGAACTGAATCGCCTGATCAGAGTAAACCACAGTATACTGGGCGGTAGAGATCATCACAGCCCTTGAACTGGATATCCGTACCAATAACTGAGCATGAACCGGTAAGTGACCACCGGGTGAAGTAATAATCCCATGATAAGCTGTCATCCCATGATAGTGAAGTGGCCACAAGCAATATCGCATAAATCTCAAAAATGAACATTTTATATTTTTATGCACGTAATATAATTAAATAACATAATTAAATATCCTGTGTTAATTTTTTACCGAATGGGTTGGATCGTTCCGAGGCTCACTGATGCGAAACCTCGTACGAATGAGAAGCAAACACGATTATCGAAATCGCACCCTCGACTCAATAACAAACAAGGATCGATTTGTTGTCCCGATCTTTTGAAACAAGTAACGGTTTGTGATATTCACCTCTAAGTTATTAAAACTTAGCAAAAAATATCAACGATAAAACAATTGAATTTCAAACGAACCTTCAAAGATCTTGTTTTGACAATCCGAGCGAAAAACAATAGACAAACGCCACAAAGATGCAATCTTTGATAAGTTTGATTTTGGTAATAACAAAGCAATGAAATACCTTGAATGTTGAGAAAAAACAATCGACAAACGCCACAAAGATGCAATCTTTGTAGGACTTCCTTGATATCTTTTCATGAGTCCTTGAAGTGCTTCTTTAAACTTCTTACTAACGTCCCCTAGTTATAGGTCCTTCGGGCAACTCCAACAACTCTCATGCCTTCTTTGGTGCTTGGCCAACCATGTTTTCATCATCCTCCCCTTCTTGAAAAGGATTTGTCCTCAAATCTTGATCATCTCCTACATCAAACAATGAAAGATCACTAACATTAAAAGTAGAACTAACATTGTACTCACCTGGTAGGTCTAACTTGTAGGCATTGTCGTTGATCCTTTCAATCACTTGAAATGGTCCATCACCCCTAGGTAAGAGCTTCGAACGTCGTTTTTTTGGAAATCTTTCCTTCCTCAAGTGCAACCACACCCAATCTCCCTTTTCAAAAACCATCTTTTTCTTCCCCTTATTGGCTTGCTTCGTGTATTGTAAATTCTTCTTCTCGATGTTATCCTTGACCTTATCATGCAAACTTTTAACGAATTCAGCTTTCTTTTTGCCATCCATGTTCAACCTTTTACTCACAGGCAAAGGCATCAAATCCAAAGGAGTTAAAGGATTAAAACCATAAAAAATCTCAAATGGTGAATAATTCGTAGTAGAATGCATGCTACGGTTATAAGCAAACTCAACAAATGACAAACATTCTTCCCAATTTTTCAAGTTCTTTTTGAGTATAGCACGCAAAAGTGTTCCTAGAGTTCTATTTACAACTTCCGTTTGTCCATCCGTTTGTGGATGACATGGAGTAGAAAACATCAGTTTAGTGCCAAGTTTAGCCCACAAAGTTTTCCAAAAGTAACTCAAAAATTTAACATCACGGTCAGATACAATTGTCCTAGGCATACCACGCAACCTAACGACTTCCTTAAAGAACAAATCCGCAATGTTTGATGCATCATCAGTTTTGTTACAAGCAATAAAATGTGTCATCTTAGAAAATCTATCAACAACAACAAATATTGAATCTCTCCCCTTCTTAGTCCTCGGCAAACCTAAAACAAAATCCATAGAAATATCAATCCAAGGTTCACTAGGAACAGGTAAGTGGTGTATACAAGCCATGTGGTTGTGTTCTAGACTTTGCTTGTCTACAAGTAATGCATTTTTCACAAACACGTTCAACATCACGTTTCATATGTGGCCAATAAAAATGCTCATACAAACAACTCAAAGTTTTAGCCACACCAAAGTGCCCCATTAAACCACCACTATGTGCCTCCCTCACAAATAATTCACGAATCGATGACTTAGGAATGCACAATCTATCTTCTCTAAACAAAAAACCATTATGCAAATAAAATTTATCATGTGGACCATGCATACATGTTTTAAATATCTCCTTAAAATCCTCATCCAACAAATATAACTCTTTCACATGCTCAAATCCCAAGATTTTCGAATCCAAGGTAGAGATTAGTACGTACCTCCGTGATAGTGCGTCGGCCACTACATTATCCTTACCTTGTTTGTATTTTATTATGTAGGGAAATGTCCCTATGAATGCCACCCAATTGGCATGCCGCTTGTTCAGTTTCTGTTGTCCCCTAAGGTACTTTAGAGACTCATGATCGGTATGGATCACAAACTCCTTAGGCCTCAAGTAGTGTTGCCACATCTCCACAGTCCTCACAAGCGCGTACAACTCCTTGTCATACTTTGGATAGTTCAGCGCTGCTCCATTGAGTTTCTCACTAAAGTACGCCACTGGTCGTCCTCCTTGCATCAAAACACCACCAATACCTACACCTGAAGCATCACATTCAATTTCAAAAGTATTAGAAAAATCAGGCAAAACAAGTAAAGGCGCATTAATTAATTTTTGTTTAATAATATTAAAAGACTTCTCTTGCTCCTCGTCCCAATGAAATGGAACGTTCTTCTTAATCACCGCCGTCATCGGTGCAACCAGTGTGTTAAAATCTTTTACAAACCTCCTATAGAAGCTTGCAAGACCCTGAAAGCTTCGAACTTGACTAACATTAGCAGGTGTTGGCCAATCTCGAATAGCACTTACCTTATCCTCATCCACTTGTATCCCCTGTGAACTTACCACAAAACCAAGAAAAACAAGCTTGCTTGTACAAAAATCACATTTCTTAAGATTAGCATATAATTGTTCATCCCTATGTGTTATCAGTACAAGTCTTAAATGTTTAACATGCTCATCCAAATCTTTGCTATACACAAGAATATCATCAAAATAAACCACAACAAATTTTCCTATGTAAGCACGCAAAACATGATTCATCAACTTCATAAAGGTACTAGGAGCATTAGTTAAGCCAAAAGGCATGACCATCCACTCATATAACCCATATTTGGTTTTAAATACAGTTTTCCACTCATCACCTTCCCTCATTCTAATTTGATGATAACCACTTTTTAAATCAATCTTACTAAAAATACATGCACCATGCAGCTCATCTAACATATCATCTAGTCTAGTTATGGAATGCCTATACTTGATGGTTATATTATTGATTGCCCTACAATCCACACACATACGCCATGAACTATCTTTCTTAGGAACTAATAAAACAGGTACAGCACAAGGAGACATGCCGTTTAAGCTCCTTAGTCTCCTCCGGATTGCTTCTATAAGCTGGACGATTTGGCAATGCACTTCCGGGCACAAAATCAATTTGGTGCTCAATCCCCCTCAATGGTGGTATTCCTTGAGGTAGTTCCTCCGGAAATATATCATCAAACTCCTGCAAAAGGGAAACAACAATGCTCGAAAGATTTCCGGCTATATCACTTGTTTTAAAGAGAATCTCTTTGTACAGAATCAACACAAGTGTATCATGTGTGTGCAACAATTGTTTCATATCACTCTTTTGGGCCATATATATTTTCTTTTTAGCCTCTTTCCTCTCATTTTTTTTTCCTCATTTTTCTTTTGTATGGCTATCTCAATTTTTTTATCACTTTTGTTTTTAGCCATTTCATTTTTCTTTTCAAAGGTCATCTCACTTTTTAATTCACTCTTTCTTTCGGCCTCATCCCTTTTTTTCTTTTCTCGTTGGTCCTCCATTATTTGTTTTGGAGACAAAGGAAGTAAAATAATGGGTTCTTTCTTTAGTACAAAAGAATATCTATTTTTAAACCCATCATGTGTCACTTGTCTATCATATTGCCATGGTCTCCCTAACAAAATATGACAAGCATGCATTGGTACCACATCACATAACACCTCATCAATATACTTCCCAATCGAAAACGCAACCAAGACTTGTTTGTTCACTTTCACTTCAGCACAGTCATTCAATCACTGTAGCTTATATGGTTGAGGATGTTTCAAAGTAGGCAAGCTCAATTTTTCAACCATCTCAAGACTAGCAATATTGGTACAACTTCCTCCAACTATAATAAGATTGCAAACCTTGCCATTGACAAAACACCTAGTATGGAATAAGTTTTCCCTTTGGTTTTTTTCTTCTTCTTTGACTTGGGTACTCATTATACGCCTAGTCACTAACGCTTCACCCACAACTGCCTCATATCCCTCATCAGGATCCTCTAATGCAGGCATCTCATCTTCACCCTCTCCATCATCTCCCTCACTATGAGATTCATACTCTTCCCATAATTATTCAACACTATCACCCTTTTATTGGGACATTGGCTAGCAATATGTCCAACTCCTTGAAACCTAAAACATTTAATATCTCTAGAATGATTAATAGGAGTTTCAGGTTTACCTTGCATTCCCGGCTTAGGCGCCTTCTGTTTAATGTCAACTTTTGGCTTGACCACTACCTTGCTTTCTTCACGTTTAACAACGTTGGAACGCCAAGGTGTTGATGTATTCCCAGCTTGCGTGGTACGGCCAACTCCTCTCATCTTGAGTTGTTGCTCCACTTTTATCGCCATCTGCACCATTTCATCTAGATCCAAGTAATGTCTAAGCTCCACTTGGTCTTGAATTTCCCTGTTCAAACCACACATAAAACGAGCCATAGTAGCCTCGCTATCCTCATCTATGTTTGCTCTAATCATGACTACTTCCAACTCTTTATAGTAGTCCTCAACACTCTTCACACCCTGTCTCAAGGTTTGTAACTTCTTAAACATTTCTCTATAGTAGTGATTTGGTACAAACCTCTTCCTCATTACGCTCTTCATTTCAGCCCAAGTTTCTATAGGTCGCTCATTGCATCTTCTTTTAGTGGTCACTAATTGATCCCACCAAATAAGTGCATAATCAACAAATTCAACCACGACCAACCTAACCTTTTTGAGTTCAGAATAATGGTGACAATCAAAAACAAATTCAACTCGCTTTTCCCATTCTAAATAAGCTTCAGGGTCTGACTTATTATGGAACGACGGAATTTTCATTTTAATGCCTCCTATGTTACTATCTTCCTTATTCTCATCATTGTACCTACCCCGTACGGCTTCTCTTCTTCCCCTACCAAATCCTCCTCTACTTCGCCTGCTCCTACCCAAGTTCTCATTTTGACTTTCATCTTCTACACCCAAATCATAATCATCCTCTTCTTCTTCAACTGTACCCAAACCTTTAGGCTTAGATTTATTTTCACTAGTGCTAACCTCAAGCCTATCCAACCTCTCATATAAAAGATCCAACTCAGCCCTCATCATTCTACTAAAATACACATATAACGCCTCCATTTGAACCTTAGACAACCCCTGATTCGAATTTTCTCCTACTTCCCTCTCCATTTTACTTTTAGATTTTGTACCTACAAGAAAATATTAGTAGAAATAAAAGATTTTCCTTACCCAAATTCTCACGATCACTCCAAAGAAATAACACTCGCACTCAAATATTTTTCACTCGAATTTGATAGTTCTTTCAAAGATGTGATCAATCTTTATATATATATATATTTTTTTATCACTAACTAACAAGATTCAACTTGTGAACACTTGCAACTGTCTCACTTGGATTGCACAAAAACAAGAACGATAGAATAACACAGGACAAATTTTTCGAGAATTCTGGATTATCAAATAACAAAGGATGATAGAAATAACGCAGATCGAACAAAGGATAACACAAAACTGAAATAGAACGAATTTTTGTTTTTGTTTTTGGTAGATATGACAATAGAAACAAAAGGATACCACAGATCTGAGAACAGAATGAAATTGGAGACAGATCTGAAAAATAACAACGACGATAACTTACTTGAATTCAATGAGCCAAAGCTCAGATACTAAATGATGCGAAACCTCGTACGAATGAGAAGCAAACACGATTATCGAAATTGCACCCTCGACTCAATAACAAACAAGGATCAATTTGTTGTCCCGATCTTTTGAAACAAGTAACGGTTTGTGATATTCACCTCTAAGTTATTAAAAATTAGCAACAAATATCAACGATAAAACAATTGAATTTCAAACGAACCTTCAAAGATCTTGTTTTGACAATCAGAGCGAAAAACAATCGACAAACGCCACAAGATGCAATCTTTGATAAGTTTGATTTTGGTAATAACAAAGCAATGAAATGCCTTGAATGTTGAGAATAAACTCAAGCAATTTTCATATCCTTCAATAATGTTTCGTTCATAGTCCTTACACTACATTATATAAACAATAAAATACAAGAAAAGTTGTGTGAAAAGGTTTAATAAAAGTAGATAACAATTTTGACACGGAAGGGCGCGCGGTGGCGCAAGAACTCGCGCGGATGCGTGCAGGTTCCTGCACAAGGGCAGCCTCCGGCGCGCGGTAGCGCCGGTTGTGGCGCCATGGCGCGCGCCTACCGCGCGCGGCCGCGCAGGAAGTCGCACAGGGGCGCGGCGCTCTCGGTTTTATGCGCGCGGGTGCGCGGAATCATGCGCTGTGGCGCGTGTGCTGCTGTCCTCATGGTCCTTTATCACTTGAATAACATTCCAAATACTTCCATCTTTGTGCCCATGTTCACCAAGCTTCTCTAATTTATACACCCAAATTGTAGGACTTCCTTGATAGCTTTTCATGAGTCCTTGAAGTGCTTCTTTAAACTTCTTACTACGTCCCCTAGTTATAGGTCCTTCGGGCAACTCCAACAACTCCCATGCCTTCTTTGGTACTTGGCCAACCATGTTTTCATCACTCACTGCGACCTAAATTTAACATGAAAAATATGCAATGGTTTAACTTGACCAAAACTTTGTAATTAAACCCAAAAACGAGACAATTACGCCCAACAACTTATTACTTAATCATGACTCCGTGCCATCCCGAACCAACACCGAACCATCATTTAGTCATGATTAAAATACACCTAAAATGATGCAATAATTCCCCTAAAATTACAGTACTCGAAATTTTGGTGAATGGAGGCCAAAACATGAAACGCTCTTTCGAGAGTCACTTTGGCACATTGCACCGTAAATTCTCGTACGACCTCTAAACTTAACCGAATCACGAACGGACAGAAACATGAACTTCCTAACTTGATGAGGTACTGTCCAGTCCAAGGCCAAAGGCTAAAAGCCAATCAAGAACTCAAACGAGCTTCTGAACCGAAGCGCCAAGTTGCTGTCCAAAAATTACAGCAGTAGCGCTTGCGCTTCCTTACGTCGTTTGTGAGACTAATGGCCATTGGGGCTTGAACCACCAACCAGAGCCTCTTCCCAACACCCTAAGGTGTGGCTTGAACCATGGCTAAGGGCCCTAGGCCAGCCACGATCCAAGCAACACCAGAAACATAACCACGCTTCCAACCGAGAACCAAACTGCACGCGTGGGACGTCTTGCTTGTTTTGCTGTCAAATGAAGGATCCAATGGCTATGAGGTTAACCATGGTCCATGCTAGACATGCTAAGGTGTTGCATGAGTCATGGCTAAGGGCTAGAAGCCAACCACAACCCACTTGACACCATAAAACCGAAACTCCACACACTCGACCATAACAAGATTTTTAAAACCGAAGGGCTGTTCTTGTTTTATTTTAAAAAAACTGTTGGGACCATGAACCAAGCCATGAAAGGCCGACTTGGTCTTGTCCTAGACATGTAAAGGAGGGATTCTAACCATTGTTACAGCCCCTAGGGCAGCCAGGATCAGAAACCACACCTTAGGCAAGAAAACAAGAATCGAAACACAAAAATCTGCACTATGGGAGTTGCTGTCCATTTCATCTTGCTTGCTGCGAAGGGACTCAAACCGATGGACCAGCACCTCCCTATCACATCCTAGTTCATGTCTAAAAGCAGCCTTGAGCCTCTGGAAATGGAGCCATACCCTGAACCATCAAAACAAGCAGAAAACGTGAAGTGCACAAGGAAGGCCAAAAAAATCTGTGCAGAATTTTATAAAACTTGATGTCCATATTTCGGTTTTTGCTAATAAAATCATGGATAAATGATGTTTTAAAATACCTATATGGCTTGATTGAAGAGAAATGAAGGATATAGACATGCCTTGAATTTTTGTTTTGAAAAAGATACGACGAACACGGCGCGGTGGAGACGGAGTTACTTTTCTTACTAGTTTTTCTCTCTTGTTTTTCTCTCAACCTTACACGATTTTTTTCTTGGGAAAATTCTACTGAATTTTTCGAAAATGGAGAGGGAGAGAATGGCTAGGAAAATAAATGGGAGGTTGCAAGATAAAAGGAATAGAATAATCTTGCTATCCTAGTTATTAGTTAGATAGAAAATAATATGTGATATCAAAAGATTTGAGGGATATTTAGGAGTGCACATGGTCGATTTTTAGTCTAGGAACAAGGGAGAAAATTGCTTAATTATTTAATTGTTGGTGATTTAAAAGTGGGGGAAATTATCTACCAAGAAAAGATTAAGGAATGATATCAAATCGTTAGTTGCAAATCCAATTCAAATCAAGGTGGCCGATTTTTTAATGATAAATGGGGATGGAATATTGCTAGATAAACATGGTAAAAATATTGCTTAAATGATAATTAGTGGTGAATAAAATTTAGGGAATTATCTATCAAGAAAAAGGGTAAGGAAATATATCAAAGGAAATGAGTTGTCAAATATTTTCAAGTCTAGAAAAGAGGGGGCCGAAATTCTCTAGATAAAAATGGGCAGGAAAATTGCTTAATTAATAATTAATGAGGATTAAATGTGGGGGAATTATCTCCCAAGAAAAGATAAGGAAAGAAATTAAAAATGGAGAGTTGCCAAATATTTTTAAATCTTCTAAGGAGGTGGCCGATTATCTTATAAAAATGAGGGTAGGAATAATGTTTATTTGCTAATTATTGGGGATTAAAATTGAGGAAATTATCTAGCATGAAGGGATAAAGAAAGATATCAAAAATGGAGAGTTGACAAATCAAAATTAAATCTTAAGGGAAGTTGCCGAAAATTGCATGATAAATGAAGGGAAAAATATTTCTTAATTATTGAATTTTAAATCTTTAGTGTTTTATCTACCCATTAAATATTTTAGTGAATAATAAATTAGTTTAGGATGGTAATTATCTTGCATGCTTGGCTAATTCTTTAAGTTAAATTACTAACATGTTAAGTTGAAATTCCTTAATTAAAATAAGCATAAATTAACTTATCTCAATTGGTCACAAATTTTAATTTAGGCTTTTAAATTAAATTATTGGACATAAATGAACTTATTTACTACTTATCTCAAGTTAATTAAATAAATCCTTAAACATTCTTTAATTTTAAAATGACTTATTATTTATCTTAAATAAATTTTAGGAATGTTTTCTTAATATTAAATTTTATCTCAATACTCCAACTCCAGTCCGGCCTCGCTTATTTAACTGAAAAGTTAAAACTAATCTTATGCGATAAATAATCATCACTAAAGACTTTAAAAATGTTTTAAATAATAAAGAAATTATTTTTAATTTAAATGCCAGAAATTATGCATGGCTTACGTGGTTTGATTTAACGGGTTCTACAAGAAATCATTTTTAATTTAAATGCTAGAAACTATGCAAGGCTTACGTAGACTGATTTAACGGGTTCTACAACTCTCCCCCTTGAAAGAAATTTCGTCCCCGAAATTCACTTATCCTCGATAAACAAAAAAATTAGACTCTTAATTCTAGAATCCTAATAATCCACGCTTCCGATGCGCTACTCTGATAAGATAAATATTAAGTTGTCCTTACGTCTCCTAAATCCTAAATAAATTTGTCTACCAAAATCCTCGTTTGTGAATCATCGCAACTTAAAACAACCTATGGTGACTTAGTTCTATTCAACTATAGCCCCGAATTTTGACTTATCCCCCAATTCCTCCTACTAGAGATGAATGTCCAAATTTAACGCACCTTACTTTCCTTATAATATACCCAAGATGTTCATTGACCTATTATATTCCAATATTGAAATCTTACAGCATCCTTTCTTAACTTTATTGACCTCAAGATATGTTAAAACTTCAAGTTCAAGTATTGGCATTCATGCAGTTCGACTTAGGGGATCTTAGTAAAGCACTTTAAAAGTTAAACCTTATCTCAACCCCATAATAATATTAGACTAAGATCCTTGAATTGAATCTTTACCTTACCGCACCAAAGTTACATAACCTGACTATTTAGAAGTACATCCCAATATAACGTTGTTGCATATCTTAAGTTCGAGTAGTCTTAATCCATAAAACCCAAAATATACGATACCGATCTTCCACCTAAATAATAAAATTATTCTAGCACCAATTACATGCTTAAACTATTTCTTTTTCAATTAAAATAAAGTTGAGACCTAAGACCCTTGGACGTTTCTTATTGAAGCGAATGTCACATTCTTACGTATCCTTAATGCTTAATTAATTAATACTAGCGTATAAAACTTAATAAGTTCTCCTATGATAATGATGGGCTAACTCTAATCAATCAACTTCACTTATAACCCATAAATTCTAGAATCCTCATATCAAGATTTCAGATTTCTTACTCGATAAAAATCTTAATATTCTATCACTGATAACCTATGATGAACACAACTATTTTCTTTTGGTTTTTATTTCACCCAAAATTTTCGTACGAATACCTATTTCATAAACTTAAAATTCAACCTTACGCGACCCAAATAGTATTAGATAATATAATCCCAACACACATATTCATTTATTCTCAAGTTTCTCAATGACTTTCAAAAATTTCTTAAAACCAAGTGTCTACCTCAAATCTTATATGCGTCTATCAAGTAATCTAACCATCGATCGTACCCAATTTTTTTTTTTTTTGAAAAATTAAATTTCAACAAAGGTATAATTTTAACTCTTAAAAACATGATTAAAAATTATGATTCATCAAGCTTAAATTCCCAAATAAATATATATATTTTAGCTCCATATCTATTTTTATAACATAACTAACTGATCAACTTTATCTTAAATTGTTTTCACTCTAAATTCTTAATTAGTCACAGTATTAATTCACTAGAGCTTAAACTTTCAAGCCAAATGTTGATTCATCCTACAATTCCCTTGGTTACTATTCCTTATAACATAACCTTATAACCCAATTGTTCAAAGTTCTAAATATCCCTTCAAACCTAAATCATCAAATGTCATATCTGTAATGCCCGAGATTTTGATTCTGTTAATTTGAGATTATTGATTACGAACTGATATGATTATAGACGGGCTATAATGAGACCAGATTGGCCAAAGCATATGAAGGGTGCATATTTTGTACAGAACTGTAGGCGCCCGAGCGGTAGAAAAGGGCCGCCCGAGCGCCAATGCATCACAAGAATGGATTTTGGACAGAGAGTCTGGCGCCCGAGCGGTAGTTTTTGTCCGCCAGAGCACCAGTGCATAACAAGTTAAGTGCTCGGGCAGAAGGTGCGGCGCCCGGGCGGTAGTTTGTGACCTCCCGAGTGCCCATGCGCAATCCGAAAATATATGGGCAGAACATCCCGCGCCCGTGCGGTAATTCTGGACCGCCCGAGCGCCGAAGACACGTAGCTTAGACATGCATTAGGATGTATATATACATATATCCTTCAGAATTTGGCAGAAACGAAGAAAGAGGAAGCTCGAGAAAATCCTTCAAAAATCCTTACGCCTTTATATTGCGATCCGTCCGTCTGATTTTGAATCCGACTTCAGTACTGTGTTCCTATCGACGCAGGATTCTACAGGACGTAAGTTTTGTTACGTTTAGATATGATTTGAAATTATGATATTGTCAGAATTGAATAGGAATCATATATCGTGTTTCTGATACAGTAGACATCGTATAATTGAAGTCAGATTAAAGAGCAGACTATTTCTGTAATTGTTATGTTTTTCGGAATCGATTTGACTGAGATTCGATATCAGATTTGTATTGTTATTGAAATTATGAGTTGCACCGATATTGATTATGAGTTCTGGTATTATATCTGTGGTGTTGGAATTGACGGGGTTATCGAGACTGTATTGTTATGTCGTCGAAACCTCAGTAGATTGATATTGATCAGACTTGCGATTGACTGAGATTGTATTGTTGTATTGTATGTCGATTGACATTGATCAGATAGTATGTTGATTTGAGTATTGATCAGAACATGTTCTGAATTGAGATATATAATGATATTGTGTCTGTTCGGTATTGTTATTATCAGATTGAGAATGGACAGAGTAGAATTCAGGACTTCGTCTTCGTCAGAGCGAGAAGATAAAGGTATAAATTAATGTTGAGTTGGGATTGCACAACTCGAGTGAGGTTTGGCTCGAGTTTCCCTAAAGCACATACTTTACCTTATTGTATTGATTTGATTGACGTACTTGTTCTCTTGATTTATAGACAGCAGGTATTAGACGAGTAATCTTGTGACAGAAGTGCCTGATAGTGGTGGGATCGCAACGGGCACATTGCACGATGTCACAAGATCGTGTATTGGCGATAGTGCCAAAGTCTGTCACCGGATGATTGGCTATCGATGTGAATAGAAATGTGGCATTTTCTATTATTGGTGATCGGTACTGTATCGATGTGGATAGAATCGTAACTCTTCTATTACTGATGATCGATATCATATCGATGTGGATAGAATCGGAGTTTCTTCTATTACTGGTGATCGATACTATATCGATGTGGATAGAATCAGAGCTTCTTCTATTACTGGTGATCGATACCCTATCGACGTGGATAGAACTGAAGTCTTTTCTATTACTGTTGGTCGATATGGGAATGCCAACTTCTGGAAACCGGGATCCCTAGACTAGGATTGAGTCTATCCTTAAATGTAAAGTCATGAGTCTAATTGACAGTTTATATCGAGTTATGTTGATTATGTTCCTGAATAGGGTACATGATGAATTATGTTCCTGATGATGGTACATGTTTAGAATAGGATTTATTCTTGATATGGATTTATATTCTGATTTGAATACATGTTAGACATATCTGTTATATGCTTTTATATTGTTTTTATGATTGCATGTATACATGATTTATACTGAGAATGTAATTCTCACCGGAGTTATCCGGCTGTTGTCTTGTTTGTATGTGTGCATGGCAACAGGTGGGATAGGATCAGGGTCATGGAAAGAACGAGGCTGGACTAGATAGCTTGGAGATCCGAGATTCGAAGCAACTTAGGATTCAGCACTGATTTATAGTTGAACCTAGTTGAATTCTTGTAGATAATACAAGATTTGTATGTTTATGTTTAATATGTAATTTGAATTAAATTACATTACGTTTCTACTTTGTATTTAAAAAAAAAAGTTAGACCCTGTTTATTATAATTGTTTGAATTATTCCTAAAGACGATTAAGGAATGAATTAGCGTCCGGGTCCCCACAATATCCTTTAAACCATTCGCTTCGCACTTACTGCTAACCAAGTCCCCAAGTTTCTTAAAAATTGAAAAATTAGTTCTTAATTTCCTCGAATATTATCCGATTTGTCCTAAATCTCGAGAATCCAACAATTACCCATAAGTTGTTGGCGTTCCTAATTCCATTCTATAGGTTTCTCGTAACATAAAGTTCAATGATCTTAAGCTTATTAAACCAAAAATTCAATTCTCATAACCTCGAAAATTACTGATTTAACCCAATTGGAACCTCCAAAGTTCGAATTTATTCCTCAAAAATTTCAAAATTTGCAATTTGGCCCTTAAAGTTCTCGAAAATTATTATTTTGGCCCTACAACCCTACAAAATTTGCATTTGTGGTTCCCATAAAATTTTCAATTTTAGCCTCATTAAACCTTAAAATTCTCAAAACTCAGAATTTAATCCCAAAATTCGAAAAACTCGAAAATAGTCTCTTAGAATTTTATTCTTGCACTTAGGTCCTCAATTATTAGTTATTACAATTAGATCCTTAAAATTCTCAATTCATGCGATTCAATCCTTAAATCCAACTAGGTAGAGCATGCATTCTAAATAAATTCTACGTTTTTATACTTTCAAATATAGTCGTAGTCCCGAATCATTAATCCTTACTCAAAAACTAACTAAACTAGCAACCGCGAACCAACAGTAGTTTTTTAGAAAATCTACAAGTCCCAAGAGCATTTATAATCTTCAAGATTAACTTATGATCCAAAAAGTAGAACATCAGTACTATTAGCCACAAAAATCAATATAAACAATAGAACATACCGTTTCCAGAACTCTTCTGGGCAAGATATTCCCTGCAGTTACGCCTCCAATGTCCAGGCTTCTTGCAGTGATGACAGATGTCAACAGTCTTGTCAGCCTTTACTGGTGTGGTTGCCACAACGGGACCCGGAGTCTGCCTCTTCAAGGGCACGTTCTTCTTGGGACGTTCGAAAGAACGCTTCTTTCCCTTCCCAGGTGGACCGGTCTTCGTACTAAATGAAGAGCCCACAAAAAGAACCGGCTTCTCTTTCTTGATGGTGGACTCAAAGGTCACAAGCATGTTCACCAACTCCTCAAGGGTCGGCTCCATCTTGTTCATATTGAAATTCACCACAAAAGGATCAAACGAGCTAGGTAGTGACAAAAGCAACACGTCGGTGGTCAGCTCCGAAGGCAACATCAAATCCATGCCAACGAGCTTGTCCACCAGTCCAATCATCTTTAAGCCATTCTCATGGACCGAGGCCCCATCTCGCATGCGCAAAGTGATCAGCTCCTTGACGGTAGCATGCCTAAGAGGCCGAGTCTGCTCTACAAAGAGCTTCTTGAGATGCAAATGAATGTCAGCAGCTTTCTTTGCATCCTCAAAACGCCTCTGCAGCTCATCATTCATAGAAGCCTGCATATAACACTTGGCCTTCAAGTCATGGTCACACCAATCCTTGTAGGTCTGCAATTCCTAAGAAGTGCAGTCAGTCGGAACCTCATCAGGGGGCGACTCAGTCAGTGTATATGCAATCTTTTCCGAGCTCAAGACGATCTTTAGGTTTCTTAGCCAAGTGAGATAATTAGGTCCGGTTAATACGTGTTTTTCGAGTATGGCAGAAAGCGGATTGCGAATTGAAGACATTGTCAAATTTTGTACTGAAAAGTAAAACAGATAAATGTTAATGACTATTTTAAAATATTAAGTAAGATATAAAGTATGGAATTTTACTTTATAAATTTTTGCTCCCACTGTTTTGATATTTTCACTACCCTCTAGTGAAAACAGGAAACTCCTTTCCTCAGTAGGTACGTAAGGTCCAATTAGCGAATTATGATCCCGAATAATATCAGCCAATCACAATTCATAAAAGGTAGTTTCCAATTGCATCACAATGCAACCCTCTACGTAAAATTTTGTCTCACGTTTGATTAGGATCCAATAATATGACGTCGTTCATCTTTACGTGTCAAGCCTTACCCATCGATGTTGAACCTTAATGGACGGTCGCCATGAGTTCCCTCAATAATATGAGCCGAAATCATGGGAGTTCCACGTAGTTCACATCACCATGTCAATGGATGTCACAGCTTTCCGGCACCTAGGGCCCCCCAATAATATGAGCCGAGCCCCGAGTACGGGTAGCGTTCATCATGCACCCATTGTCGATGGAAGACATGGAAATTATAAAAAAATTTATAATTCACCTTTTCGGGCTTGATATTAATTTTGAATCTTATTCAAAATGAGGGTTTTTTTTAATTTTGAAAGGTCTCATCATTAATTTTATTTAAAAACTCGCCATGTTTGATCGTATGTTTGCCGGATTCATGCAACTTTATTATATCATAATAATAACACACATACTCATTATTTATAATATATCATGCATATATTATAAACAGTAAACAAACAAGGATGATCAATCGCCCCAATACTAATGGCCCGTGTGAGCTAAGCACGGGCCTAGGTCCAATCCTAGGGAAATGCAAGGGATGCAAATGCAACTATTACATTAGCTTCCAATATTTACATGTCTTTGATCTTCATAATCATCATGGCCACCATCTTCCAATCTTGATCATCCACTATACTAATATTTACAAATAAATATCCATGACAAATAGGGATACATCTCATGGGGGTGGGAACGGGCCATAAACCAAGTCCACTTTAAATTTGATAATTATTACAATCATTCAACCCAAAATATCCTAGCATACACCTAGCAAATTGGGCTTGGGCTTTTGATCTCCTTCATGCATAATATCACATATCATACATCATCAATTAATTATCACAATAATTAATTGATCCAATATTATATATTTTGAACCAATCACTAACCGCCACGATTATAAACTAAATTAACAAAGTATACTAACACCTTTGTCTACTTTCCAATTAATTTATTTATAACCGAATTTCTTGTAAATCACAATTTACTATAAATAATTAAAGTCCAACTTCAATTATTTATTTTATGAGAAAATATTTACAACTTTTGTAGTTTTAAACTTAAGGGCCCAAAAAACTCATTTTTCACCAAAAACATTTTTGGCCCATTTAAAATTCACAAATATGTTAGCCATCCAATGGCCCAACAACATCAAGGCCCATGACACTTTGATAATCCAAAACACTTTTGAAAACCCTAGTCGTCATCATTTTCGATTTTACAAGAAGAAAATTTCGGCCACCATGTTCTAGTGTTGTAGCATATACAAAACAAACCATGACATTCATAGTGTGTTTAGAAATTTACCTATCAATCTCAAAGATTGATGTAAAGGCTCCAACTAAGGTGTAAACACCTTAGCTCTTGTATGGCAAGAGAAATCTACAAGCTTCCTTCCTTTCCTTCAAGAATTAGGCCTACTACCAAACTAAGAAGATCCACCTTACACTTGCACTAGAAAATGTAGGGCATTTTTCTTTTGAGAAGAGTTTTGTTTTCAACAACTTGAAGAACAAAAAAATGGAGAGAAAAATGAGGAAAAATGCCTTCAATATTTCGGCCAAGGTGAGGAGTGGAATGAGAGTGGAAGACTTTTCTTGGTCCTTGAAAAAGTTGAGTTAAGCATGTGCATGCCATGCCTTGGTTGTACAAAAATTTGTCTTCCAACTCTTCACCTCCCATGCATACATTGTTATTTGATTTTTAACATTTAAAAATCCATGGACTTATTTTAATTATCTCAAACATATTTGAGACTAATTAAACATTACTTGAATTTACTCAAGTCACTAGTTGAATAATTATTTTACTAATGGGCTCTACAAGACCCAATACGATTTAATTAATTCAACACTTGAATTAATTTAATTATTTGGACTCTACTAGGCCCAATAATGTTTAATTAATCCAACACTTGAATTAATTTTATTTAGTCAATAATAATGTTTATGAAAAGCACAATTTTCAAATACATTATTTATTTGGCCAATTTTTAATTTAAGAACACTTCCAAAAATTAAAAGTTACATTTCCCTCATAGAAGTCATACTTCTATTTTTCCTTACGCTTATAAACTCATTTATAAGCCGTTCAACACATTGAACTATTTTACTTCTCAACGGGATCTAGAAAGATAGTACTTGTGTGGCCCTCAATGGTTAATTGATACAACTAGCCGTGGGTTCACATCTCCATGTGATTCGGACTAAGCATGCCCTTATATGAGCATACCCCAATTGCTCCATTCTTACTTATCAACTCCTTGATAACAAGAATGTCAGAACTCAAATCAGATAGTACCCAACCAATCATGTTAAACGCCTAGCAGCATCGCTTACATGATTCCCTAGGTATCAAATGATAGTGCCTGCAAGAACCATTCAATTATGGTTAGCGTACAGTACGGTCCCTTCAACTCATATTTCCCGACCGATTCGACAACCATTGGTTTATCGAGAGTTGTCAATGAATCGATACTTTGTGTCATGTCGTAGTTGCATCGATGGTGTAATCTATGAAACCCCTTTCATAATTACCACCATATTCTGATCAGAGATTTCAACCTACATACACATGAGAATACATAGGATATCCATACCCGAAGGTAAGCGGTGAATCCCCGACTACAATGCATCGACTCCTATATGTTTCGACAGAACACCCAACCTTGCCATCTGATGACCCCATGAGAGTTGGTAAACAAGTCAAAGTGTAATTCTAGCACATAGAGTCTCAATGTTGTCCCGGGTTATAAGGACTAGTGGTGTACAACCATAAACTAGGACTTTTCCACTCGGTAAGTGAGAACCACTTGGAAAGTCCTTTATGGAGGGTTGTTCAGTGCACTCTACCAGGAGCACCTATCTGCATACTCGGACATCACAATGTCCCCTACCAATGAAACATGGTACTCACATCGCAGATACTAGTCTCGAACTCGAGCGGCCTATATCCTTCTTAGCGGCGGCTGAATCGACTAGGAACCGTTTAGAATATACAGTATTACAAATATGAGTTTCATGATACTCATCATAAGAGCATCTCATATTCTTTCTACTATTTGTATATTCAAGGGCTTCATCTATGCAACTAGCATGGGTATACAGATAAAGAAGTGCCAAAATGATAAATTAAAATATTATTAAAATAAAGATTGTTTATACATAGAGTTTCATTCTGAACACTCGGCCAACACTTGGCTCGACGGGCACCTACTCTAACAGCTTGCGGCGAAGGGACTCAAACCGATGGACCAGCACCTCCCTATCACATCCTAGTTCATGTCTAAAAGCAGCCTTGAGCCTCTGGAAATGGAGCCATACCCTGAACCATCAAAACAAGCAGAAAACGTGAAGTGCACAAGGAAGGCTAAAAAAATCTGTGGAGAATTTTATAAAATTTGCTGTCCATATTTCGGTTTGGCCCAATAAAATCATGGATAAATGATGTTTTAAAATACCTATATGGCTTGATTGAAGAGAAATGAAGGATATAGACATGCCTTGAATTTTTGTTTTGAAGAAAACAAAGATACGACGAACACGGCGCGGCGGAGACGGAGTTACTTTTCTTACTAGTTTTTCTCTCTTGTTTTTCTCTCAACCTCACACGATTTTTTTCTTGGTAAAATTTTACTGAATTTTTCGAAAATGGAGAGGGAGAGAATGGCTAGGAAAATAAATGGGAGGTTGCAAGATAAAAGGAAGAGAATAATCTTGCTATCCTAGTTATTAGTTAGATAGAAAATGATATATGATATCAAAAGATTTGAGGGATATTTAGGAGTGCACAATGTCGATTTTTAGTCTAGAAACAAGAGAGAAAATTGCTTAATTATTTAATTGTTGGTGATTTAAAAGTGGGGGAAATTATCTACCAAGAAAAGATTAAGGAATGATATCAAATCGTGAGTTGCAAATCCAATTCAAATCAAGGTGGCCGATTTTTTTATGATAAATGGGAATGGAATATTGCTAGATAAACATGATAGAAATATTGTTTAAATGATAATTAGTGGTGAATAAAATTTAGGGAATTATCTATCAAGAAAAAGGGTAAGGAAATATATCAAAGGAAATAAGTTGTCAAATATTTTCAAGTCTAGAAAAGAGGGGTCCGAAATTCTCTAGATAAAAATGGGTAGGAAAATTTCTTAATTAATAATTAATGAGGATTATATGTGGGGGAATTATCTCCCAAGAAAAGATAAGGAAAGAAATTAAAAATGGAGAGTTGCCAAATATTTTTAAATCTTCTAAGGAGGTGGCCGATTATCTTATAAAAATGAGGGTAGGAATAATGTTTATTTGCTAATTATTGGGGATTAAAATTGAGGGAATTATCTACCATGAAGGGATAAAGAAAGATATCAAAAATAGAGAGTTGACAAATCAAAGTTAAATCTTAAGGGAAGTGGCCGAAAATTGCATGATAAATGTAGGGAAAAATATTTCTAAATTATTGAATTTTAAATCTTTAGTGTTTTATCTACCCATTAAATATTTTAGTGAATTAATAAATTAGTTTAGGATGGTAATTATCTTGCATGCATGGCTAATTGTTTAAGTTAAATTATCAACATGTTAAGTTGAAATTCCTTAATTAAAATAAGCCTAGATTAACTTATCTCAATTGGTCACATATTTTAATTTAGGCTTTTAAATTAAATTATTGGACATAAAGGAACTTATTTACTACTTATCTCAAGTTAAGTAAATAAATCCTTAAACATTCTTTTATTTTAAAATGACTTATTATTTATTTTAAATAAATTCTAGGAATGTTTTCTTAATATTAAATTTTATCTCAATACTCCAACTCCAGTCCGGCCTCGCTTATTTAACTGAAAAGATAAAACTAAACTTATGCGATAAATAATCATGACTAACAACTTTAAAAATGCTTTAAATAATAAAGAAATCATTTTTACTTTAAATGCTAGAAATTATGCATGGCTTACGTGGTCTGATTTAACGGCTTCTACAAGAAATCATTTTTAATTTAAATGCTAGAAATTATGCATGGCTTACGTAGTCTGATGTAACGGGTTCTACAACATGTATATCAGATAGATTATTATTACGTTTCTGCACTTATATTTGTAAATTAAAAAAAAAAATTAGTCTCACTTTTCTTAATTGTTATATTTGACATTAATAATGATTAACACGTGAATTAGCGTTCGGGTCCCCACAGCAGGTGGTATCAGAGCAATAGGTATAGAACTGTAGGTTCTTGAGACTGAGATAGAAGCTAGTGAGCGGGGTAGAATGAGTTTTCTTTCCTTGCATGTGATTGTTAGCATGTGATTTATTATAATGTTGAATTACATTGTATATGCTAATATTGCAATATGTGTTTACTGTTTTTGAAGATACATGTTACCTGAATATCTGAGTTGATTTGGTAATGTGTATTATTTGAGAATAAATCAGAACCAATTCTTGATCAGAGGTAAGCTGATCAGAAAGGGACTGAGACGGATTTGTCTCATGTGATTGCTAACTCTTGTGATCATCAGATATCCCTCCTCGAAGAGTTCCAGAACGAAGTAGTAGGGTGACTAATCAGATGGATGTGTCCAAAACATTGATGGAAACACAGTTGATGAGGTTTCAGTCATTTCAACCGCCGATTCTGAGGGGTATTGAGACGACAAGTGATTGTGAGAGTTGGTTCGACGATATTGAGATGCTATTTGATTCACTCGATTACCCAGATGAACGGAGAGTTAAACTGATTGGGCACCAGTTATGGTAAGTCGCAAAGGGTTGGTGGATCGCAACCAAAGAAGCCCTAGAACAGCGTGGTACAGTGATTACGTGGAAAGTCTTTAAATTTGAATTCTATAAATGGTTTTTCCCAGGTTCGTACCGAGAGGACAAGAGGGCAGAGTTTGAAAATTTGAAACAGGGTCAGCTAAACATTGAAGAATTTGTTGCTAAATTCTCTACTTTACTACGTTTTGCACATCACGTGGCTGAAAATGATGAAGTTGTAACTGACCGGTTTATTAATGGATTGAATCCTGGAATACTTGCATTGGTAAATGTAGAGCGACCCTATACTTTTTCTGACGCCTTGAATAGAGTAAAGAGAGCCGAGGCAAGTTTGATAAGACAACAAGAAATGCTGTATGTGATCCAATCTCAGAAACAACAACAATCTCCAGTCTAATTCCTGCAATCCCCTTTGAAATTGGAGGTTGGTAGTAGTAGTATTGGGAAGAAAGAACAGTTGAAAGCTCGAAAGAAGCAGTTCAAGAAGTTAGGGATCGGTTCATCTAGCTCCAGTAGTTCTAGCCTGAGTAATACCGGGGTCTATTGTAGAACCTGTGGAGGAAGACATCTCACAGAGCAATGCCAAGGAGTGTATGGTAGTTGCAACATTTGCAAACAGCAAGGACACTTTGCTAGAGTTTGTCCACAGAGAGGTTTCCAAAGATTCAAGGGAACAGAGTCATCTGGATCAGTGACTCAGATCGATAGATCATCTTCTGTTGTTCGCTCTTTGCAACCACCCTCTATTCAGTCCCAACCAGGGTCAGCAGGAAGCCAGAGTGGTTGTAGTAACCAAAGAGCAGACCCAGGATGCACTTGATGATATAGTGGCAGGTAATTGATCTTTTATGATTATTCTGCGTATATATATATTGAGAAATATTAGTACATCCTGTATATGATTTCTGAATGAATTGCATTGATATATGCTTTATCTGTTTAGTCCGTATTTACTGCAGTAGTTATCTCCTTACCTGTTGGGAAAGAGGTTTGATATTAGTGAATTCTGTGAGACATCGGATACTGCAGTAGGATAAGAATGAGATTGAGTTAGCTTGTGTTTTACGGGTGTTATCTGATTCTGACTGCATTATTGATATTGATGTTTTGGCCAAGTACAGAGCTATCGCAGACTATTTCCAGGAAATGGTAAGATTCGGACCTGAAATGGCCGAAGAATGAACATGGTACGGTAAGGATTCTGGATTTAGAATACCTTTGATATATGTGATGTCATGATTCAATGATTATCGAAAGGAACGGAGTGATTCCTTATATATTCAGTTGATTTACTAAGATGGAGCGTATCATTGACTGATTTGCCAGTGACAGGAGCGTTGCTAAAGTCGTCCTAGATGAGCTTCAGGGTTTGCCGTTAATCAGGAAGATTGATTTCAGCTTTGACTCGATATTAGGTAGAAAGTTGATCAGAATGGGCAGAACTTGATATCGATAGTCAGAGCAGAGTATCAATCAGATATCAGGTATGTGATACTGTACTGCATATGAATAACTGAATTGTTGTGTCAGATTTTTTCGGATGTGAAACGACAAGTATTATCAGAAATGTACAATTTTTGATTCAACATTTATTCTGATGATATAAAAATGTATGATAATTGAAAAGACATATTTTAGGGAAACAGATGAAACCAGTTGTGGCAGAATTTGTATTGAAATGTCTAAATTGCCGACAGATGAAGACTGAAAGAATGAAACCAAGAAATTGGTTATATAGCTTATCGATTCCTGAATGGAAATGAGATTAAATTTCCAGGGATATCGTGATGAAGCTACCGCATTCCTCTCGGAATTGAGCATTGATTGAGTTAGGAGTGGCAGACTGACCCAGTCTGCGAGATCTAGCTCATACATGAAGACGTACAGATATGATTATATTACTGAGATTCTGTCAGAAAAATGATTAGATTACACAGAATGTCGAGAGTTGGTTATACCAGACCATGATTTTGGTTGACTTTGCACGTTTGACAGAGTATACAGCAAGAGTTGGGTACAAGATTATATCTGAATACTGCATATCATTCACCGACTGACGGACAGTCAGAGCAGATTATCCGGATTTTGGAGAATATGCTTAGAGTTGTAGTGCTTGATTTTAACACTAGTTGGCAGGATTCATTGCCATATGGTGAGTTTTCGTACAACCACAACTATCAGATGAGTACAGAGATGGTACCATTTGAAACGTTGTACGGTAAGAAGTGCAGATTCCCTCTTTATCGAAATGATATCTCTGAGGCTCCTGAGATTGGACCTGATATGATTAGAGATGTGACTGAAAAGTGAAGCTGATTTAGAAAAAATGAAGACAGCTCAGAATAGACTGATTTAATATGCCAACGTCAGAAGATGACCGTTGATATTTAAGGCAGAAGGCTGAATATTGAATTAACTGGAATTAAACAGATTGATAACAGCTGTTGATGTTGATTTGTTATGAGCTGTTGATTGATGAGAATCGGAATTAATAGAAGAAAGATACTTCCGAATAAAGACTATTCCGATGTTGAAAATTCAAGGGAATAGTTAGGGCATCAAGGAAGCTATTTTGAAGACAGAATCTGAGATGAGATAAAGATTCCAGAATTGTTTTATTGAGGTGAGTTTTCTTTTAGCTTTTGTATATACCTCCTTAGTATCTGATTTGATATCTGAATTGATTGTCTGTGATTTCGGGGACGAAATCGTATCTTGGGGGGGAGAAATGTAAGGCCCGAGAATTTGATTTCGTGATCTGAAATTATTTGGTGATAATTGATATGATTATAGACAGAACGGATCAGACCGGGGAAGCCGGAAAGAAGTTGGAAATATGTGCGAGGAAAAGACCTCGCGCATATGCGCGACCCTGCCGGGCGCATATGCGCGAGGCAGGCAGAAGACCTCGCGCATATGCGCGACATGGTTCCGCGCATTTGAGCGAGGGTGGCAGAAACTTGTGAAGAATGGAAAAAGGGCTTCGCGCATATGCGCCGAGTAGAGGCGCACATTTGCGCGAGTCACCGTGATACTACGCGCCGAGACTCGAAGGTCTCGCGCATATGCGCCGACGGTGGTCGCGCATATGCGCGTCGCGCATATGCGCGAGACGTGTTTGACAAAGGATGAGCCACACGTCCCTTGCATGCATGATATATATATACATAGGTATCTTACCTTCTTCAGAAACGGAAAGAGGAAAGGAAATAGAGAGAATCGCAAAGGGAAAGCTTCACGTTGGAAATTTGACCTAGTGACAATCCGTCCGTCTGATTTTGAATCTGATTGCAGTACCGTGTTTATATCGACGCAGGATTCAACAGGACATTGGATATGGACAGATTTGACTTCGACACTTCGACTTCGTCAGACCGAGAAGAGAAAGGTATAAATTGATGTTGATACGGGATTGCACAACTCGAGTCCGATTTGACCTGAGTTTCCCAAAATCACATACTTCATCTTATTGCATTGATATTTGCAATTGATGTGATTGATATCTTTGGTCTATTGATTTATGTATTGAGTCATAGGCGGATACGCCTAGTCGTAGACGATTGATCTCGTGACAAGGGTGCCTGATAGTGATGGAATCGTCACTGGGCCCATTGCATATTGTCACAGAGGTTTGGCAGGATATGCTAAGGCTGATATGCCTTGTTTGTGGCTGATTCGCCAAGATGCAGGATGTTTGGTTATATCGAAGTGGATAGAATTGGAGTTTCTTCTATTACTGATGTTCGGTATGGAAAGAGCCAACGTCCGCGAATAAGAACGTACCACCACCCCGATCGGGAGTGTAGGTGGGTGTATGTTCTTATTCAGAGCAGGATCCCTAGATTAGGATGAGTCGAGTCAGAGTCTAAGAATCACGGAGTGTGATTCAGAGTTTGTATTGATTTATGTTTCTGATTTGATACATGTTATGAATATCTATTTCATAATTTTATATCTGTTTATATGAAATGCATGTATACATGATTTATACTGGGAATATAATTCTCACCGGAGTTATCCGGCTGTTGTCTTGTTTGTATGTGTGCATGACAACAGGTGGGACATGATCAGGATCAGGAAGAGGATGAGAGATTATAGTTAGCGTGGAGATCCGAGCCCAGAAGCAGAATAGGATTCAGCACTTAATGTATAGTCGTTGAACCTAGTTGAGATGGAGACATGTAGTACAGGACGTGTACTTTGATATTGACATGTATATAAGATAGATTATTATTACGTTTCCGCACTTATATTTGTAAATTAAAAAGAAAAAAAATTTAGTCCCACTTTTCTTAATTGTTATATTTGACATTAATAATGATTAAGACGTGAATTAGCGTCCGGGTCCCCACAAACACAATATGATCTCAGAAGATCAGATATCTAAAGTGAAGCGTGTGCTGTTTTTCTGTATATTAAGCTTGAAGATGATATGTAGAACCCGATAAATCAGACTACATATAAGCCATGCATAATTGCTATTATTTAAATTAAATATAATTTTTATATATTTATGGAGTGCTTAAGTCATTTTAAAATTTGATCATTTATTTTAAAACGCAGAGGTTTAGTTTTTATCTTTTCGGTTAAATACGCGAGGCCGGACTGGATTTGGAGAATTGAGATAAAATTTAATAATAAAAAAATATTCCTAAATTTAATTTAAGCCAAGGAATAATTTATTTCAATGTTAAATAATATTTTTAAGATTTATTTAGTTAATTGGAGTTAAGTTATTAAATAAGTTCTTTTATGTTCAATAGTTAATTAAATCCTAAATTAAAATGTGTAACCAATTGGGGTAAATTAATCTAGGCCTAATATATTCATGAAATAACAACCTAACATTTTAATAATTAATTCTATAGACCAAGCTGTGCCATGCAAGAAAATTATTACCCTAAATAATGGGTATCTAAGACTTTAAAAATTTAAAATGCAAGATTAAGCAATATTTTTACCTTGCTTTTGGACACCAAATCTCGGCCATCTCACCTATAATTCCCTAGATCAATCCAACCAATTCACACATCATTCCATATCTCACAAGCAACAAGGATAGAAAGATTTTTAATTGCCATTCAAACTCCCCATTTAATTAGTGACCTTCCCCTTCATTCCTTAGCATTCTCTCCACCCATCCCTTCGAAATTTTAGAGGAAACACTAGCTAGAAATCGTGAGTAGCAGCAAGAACAAGAGAGAAAATAAAATACAACTCTGTCTCCGCCAGGCATGTTTATATTCTTCATTTCTCTTCAATCAAGTCCTATAAGTATTTTAAAACATCACATGTTCATGATTTAAGAGCAAAAACCGAAATATGACAGCAACTTTACAGAAAATTCTGCACAGTCCCTTCGACCCCCTTCCTTCATGCTTCACGGTTTTGGCTTGTTTTGTGATTTCAGGAGGTTGGATCGGTTCCAGGAGCTCTAGGCTGCATCTAGACATGTACTAGAGTGTGTTAAGGTCATGTTGGTTCATTGGCTTCAGCCCATGCACGCAGGAAAGGGAATTGACAGCAACTCTTCCATAGTTGCCATTTTGAGTCTCATTTTTTTTATTGTTGGTTGTCTAAGGTGATTGTTCGAATCGTGGTTAGTCCAAGGCATGTAACCATGGTTGGAACCCTCCCTTATCATGTCTAGTACGTGACCAAGACAGCCTTTCAAGAATTGGTTCACGGATACATAAAATTTTTTAAACAATAACACAAGTGTCCCTTGCTTTCGTTTTTTTTCTGGTGTGTGAGTGAAACTTCGGCTTCTTGAGGTTTGGGTTGATCTTGGCTGGCTTCTACCCCTTAGCCTTGGTTCACACAATATCTCATGATGTCTAGATCAAGCCATGGTCGATCATATGGCCACTGGAATGATATATGACAGCAAGATAAAGCAACATCCCCCACGGTACAGCACATGGTGTCTCGGGTGAAGCTTTGGATTGTCATAAGTGTTTGCTTGGATTGTGGTTGGCTTTTACCCCTTATCCATGGTTCAAGCCACACCTTAGGATGTTGGTAAGAGACTATGGTAGGTGGTTCAAGCCCCAATGGCCATTAGCCTTGTAAAAGAAGCATAGCAAGGGCAGCTGCTGCCATCGCGCAATTGACAGCAGCAAGGTTTCGGTGCAGGGGTCTTGTTCGAGTTCTTGGTTGGCTTTTAGCCTATGGCCTTGGACTGGACAGTACCTCAATGAGTTAGGAAGATCATGTTTTTGGCCGTTTGTGATTTGGTTAAGTTTAGAGGTCGTACGAGAATTTACGGTGCAATGTGCCAAAGTGACTCTCGAAAGAGCGTTTTGTGTTTTTGGCCTCCATTCACTTTTTTGGTGTATCACAATTTTAAGGAACATTATTTCATTATGTTAGGTGCATTTTGATCATGACTAAACGATGGTTCGATGTTGGTTCGGGTTAGTACAGAGTCATGGTTGGAAATTAGTTTGTTGGTCATGTTTATCTCGTTTTTGGCTCGGATATGTAGTTTTTGCCAAGTTGCGATTATTTGCATATGTCTCATGTTAGAATTAGGTCGCAGCAAGCCTGGGAACGATCTAACTCATTCGGTCAAAACAAGGTTATAATTATAATACGTGCATAAATGAATAAAATGTTTATTTTTGAGATATATGTGATATGTCTTGTGGCCACCTCACGCTTATGGGATCTCTCCATCCGGTGACTTACAACCGGTTTATGTTTATGTATGGGTACGGAGATCCAGTCCAAGGGCTGTGGTGATCTATATCGCCCAGTATACTGTGGTTTAGTCTGATAAGACGTTCATGTTATGTTACGGGCCACTTGCGTTGAAACATTATCTCTACCAGAAAAATCTCATTATGATATTTTATGACAGGGCTCTATCGAGCAAATCTTTCACGTACGATTTTCAGATATGCACGTATTTATAATTACTCATGACACGATTTTCACCTTACGCTTTACGATCCGTTATTTTTACGATTACACGAAATTTTATGATATATTTACTTGTTATTCACGATATATGCATGCTGAGTCTTTAGACTCACTAGACTTGACTGTTGCAGGTACTGATGAGGTCGAGACCGAGGGCGGGGACCAGTGAGCTAGCTTGGGTCAGCAGTAGTAGGAACCCGAGGACCTCATGTTTCAGTTTATTCATCCTTTTATGTTTAAACTCATTTTATTATGTTGCATTATTTTTAAGTGATTGTTTTGTAAAACAATATTTACTTCCGGTGCTATTTAAAAAATTAAATCCATTTATCAGTTTATTTTATGAATGATGCATGTTATTTATTTAAAGAGAAAAATTTTAAATAATTCCGCAAAATTACGAGGAAAAAATACGAGCTTCGATAGTTGGTATCAGAGCCTATGTTCTTGTAAAGGGTTGTACTACTACTGATCTCGAGAAACTCATGAAGTCACGTCTTCGGTCTGTAAGTTTTACGTTTACGCATTTCGTTTAAAGCATGAAATATTTTAACGGCATGTTTTCATTAAATATTTTACGTTCAGATTATGATTATACAGTGTTTATTTAAATTTAAAGAAATAATAGAATTATGAATGTTGGTTACGTGTGGGTTATGCATGGAACAGTATGCCTCCTAGAGGCATTAATGATCGCACGAGAGATGAGGAGCATCGTCATGAGGACGGTGAGGATCATAGGCAGGAGAGAAATCTACTGCCACCCTCTTCACCGGACATGAACGTTGTGGGACCCAGGCTCTAACTCAATTCCTTTTTGGGATTAATTGGATCTTTGCTAGAGAATACGGGTCATAAAAAAAAATTCTTTTAAACATTATAAACTAATGTATATAAATCATATACCATACACAATGTTGTCATATTAGTGAACTCCAAATAACATTCACATGTTCAACTACAAGTATTCTACTAGTGTTTAGGATCTAATACATGTCTAGTATTACATCACTAGTCCTTCTTCTTGGCCCGAAATCTCCACGCTATCTCGATCTCTCATCTCTGTCGCGACCCAGATCCTGTCCCACCTGTCGTTATGCACACATACAGACACAACAACAGCCGGAAACTCCGGTGAGAACAAATCCCAGTATAAAACATGGATACATGCATATACACATTATAAATCATGAACATACTATCATGGATGTAATAAAAAAAAATACATCTTATAGACTATAAAACATAATCAGAATAAGTCAAGCAATGTAGTTCAAACTCATATCTTTGACTCAATTCATATCTAATTCTAGGGATCCCGGTGTGAATAAGATGTAACAGGTGTCCCACCTACTCTCCCAATCGGGGTGGCATTACATCTTATTCCTAAACTTCGGTCCTGTCTGTATCGAATTCTACAATCGGAGTGAATCTTCCCCTATGCCTCGATATCACCAAACGTTTAGAAAATTGGAGTCAGTACATATATATAAATCAATATAAAGTACAAAGATAACAAGTATGTGATTTTGGGAAACTCAAATCGAATCTCATTTGAGTTGTATCTTCCCGAATTCACATGAATTATACCTTTCGTTGTCGTACAATCTTTGTCGTAGTCGAAGTCTCGATCTCGAAATTACCAATACAAATATGAAATGGCATAATTAATGTGCATTCTATCAATCTTCCACTCAATGCAACACATATACGAATCAATAATAATTCTCGATACAATTCGACGGCATAACAGCGTAATCTTGCGATACCGATAACTTAAACAACAATCAACTAATACAAGGACCATATCATCAATTCATAACCATCACAATCTATATATCAAGATCTCAAAATCTGCATAATCTCATACCCATATATGCTGGAAATCTAAACAATCTCATATCATATCCGTTCTTCGATTCGTTTGCAATTCTACTATAATCATAATCATGGGAACACAAAATAGAAATCAAATCTGACTTCTCCCAACATATATTTTTCGAACCATGCTGAAAATGAACCATACTTACATCTTTTTGAAGCTTATGATGCAAGGAACACAAATCTGAACTCGGAATTAAAATCGAATGAATGAATCTTGCACAAGCTAATTTCTAAGCTAGAAGAAACTTGGAGAATTCTTTCATGGAACTCTCGGCCTTTCCTGCTGGAAAAGGAAGGAAGTGAAGACAACTCAACCTATATGCATGGCCTAGGACAAGTGTTATTATTTTTCAATCAACAGGTCGCACCGCAGGTGCGGTAGCATTTCACCGCGGTTGCGCCTAGCTCTCGGCCTCCCTTTCAATTTTCCAAATTCGACGACCGCGGGTGCGCTGGTAGTTGGTACAAAATTCCCCAACTTATTGCCCATCAACCGTGGGTGCACTCTCACTTGGACCGCAGGTGCGGTGTCTCTTCGGCATCACCTTCATAAATTCAGAATTAAACAACCGCAGATGCGGTTCTGTCTAAGTCGCAGGTGCGGTCTCCATTTCCTACAACACTTCATAATTTCATTCTATCGACCCACAATCTCAGGCCCTTACATTTCTCCCCCTCTTCTATAAAAGTTTGTCCTCGAACTCGCAGGTACTCAATCAAGGTATATATAAGATGCAATATAATCAAAACTGAATAAATACTCACATCATGAAAATAGCTCGGGATATCTCTGTCTCATCACTGATTCTGTCTCCCAAGTCGCTTCTTCAATGCCATGACGACTCCACTAGACTTTCACTAGCGGAATAGTCTTCGTTCTGAGCTGCTTTTCTTTTCGATCCAAAATCTGTAATAGTTGCTCAAAATAACTCAGTGTATCGTCAAGCTCGGCCTCATCAGGCTGAATGACATGAGAAGCATCAGGCATGTATCTACGCAGCATCGATACATGAAAAACATTATGTATCCAATATAAAGAAGGAGGAAGAGCAAATCGATATGCTCGATCGCCAATCTTCTCAAGAATCTCGTACGGACCGATGTATCTAGGAGATAACTTCCCGCGTTTGCCAAATCTGACAACGCCTCTGAAAGGAGAAATCTGCAAAAATACTCTGTCTCCCTGCTCGAATACTAACGGTCTTCGTCTGATGTTCGCATATTTAGCTTGCCTATCCTGTGCTGTCTTCATTCTCTTCTGAATGAACTTCACCTTCTCAGTCATTTCACGAATGATGTCAGGTCCAAGTTCTGGTACCTCAGATATATCATCCCAATACAGAGGAGATCTGCACTTCTTGCCATATAAAGCTTCAAATGGTGCCATCTCGATGCTCGTCTGATAGCTGTTGTACGATAATTCACAAAGTGGTAGTGAATCTTGCAAACTAATGCTAAAGTCTAGCACTACAGCTCTCAGCATATCCTCTAAGGTCTGGATAGTCCGCTCTGACTGTCCGTCCGTCTGGGGATGGTATGCAGTGCTCAGGTGCAATGTCGTACCTAAAGCCTGCTGCAGACTGTGCGAGAAATGAGAAGTGAATCGTGGATCACGATCTGATACGATCGACTTTGGCACACCATGCAATCTGACTACCTCTCTGATATATATCTCAGCCATCTGATCATGTCGGTACATCATTCTGTACGGAATAAAGCATGCTGATTTGGTCAATCTGTCAATAATGACCCAAACCGCATCACAGCCCCGGGATGATCGTGGTAACTTCGTAACAAAATCCATGGAAATGTGATCCCATTTCCATTCAGAAATAGATAAACTCTGAAGTAGACCTCCGGGTTTCTTCCTCTCGGCCTTCACCTGTTGGCAATTCAAGCATTTACACACAAACTCTGCAATATGTGACTTCGTCTGTCTCCACCAGAATTGTGTCTTCAGATCGTTGTACATCTTCCTGCCACCAGGATGAATACTGAACCGACTACAGTGCGTTTCTGACAATATCTGTTGTTTAAAATATGAAACATCTGGCACTACAAGATGGTTATTCACATACAGAATAAGATTATGTACCTGATATTCTGACTGATGTCCTGATCTGACCATCTGAATCGACTTCTGAATATTCTGATCAGTTCTTTGTGCTGCTTTAATTCTCAAAATCAAATCTGGCTCAACTTGAATCGTAGCAAGTCGTTGTGGTCTACTATCTGTATCAAATGCTAATCCAGACAAACAGCAATCTTCAATCATATTCGAAACACCTATCGTCGATAAGGATAGAGAACATACCTTTCGACTCTAGGCATCCGCTGCTGCATTCGACTTTCCTTGATAGTATTTGATCTCGCAATCAAAGTCCTTTAACAAATCGAGCCATCTACGATGTCTCATGTTTAACTCTGACTGAGAAAATAGATACTTCAGGTGTGAGGCCCGGGGCCGAAGAGGGCGGGGGGTGATCGCCGGTGCCATCAGTTGCACGGACAATGAGCGGCTCCTGGCAGGCTTCTAGGTAGAGGGAACATGAATGAACCGACCCACACAGGAATGAGAGGGATTCCGAAACTGTTCAATGTAATGGACTGTACAGTTGAAGAGGGCTTAAAAGATTTGATTTGTACTACTCATATCACGAAGGTGCATCTTCTTTTCGGTAATTCATCACATAAGAACTCCAAAGTGAAGCGTGCTTGACTTAGGGCAATTTTGGGATGGGTGACCTCCTGGGAAGTTTCCCAGGGTGCGTGTGAGTGAGGACATAAGCACGCTGGAAAGACTCGTCTTGATACAATGAGGACAGTCGTCGAATCTGGGGCGTTACATCAGGCTTTTGTGATTAGAGTAGATTTCAAATTTCTTGCCATAAAGATAGTGACGCCAGATCTTCAATGCAAAGACAATGGCCGCCAATTCAAGATCATGGATTGGGTAGAGAGTCTCGTGTGGCTTCCACTGTCTTGAGGCATATGCGATCACATGTCCTCGCTGCATAAGAATACATCCTAGACCTCTGTGAGATGCATCACAATATACAATGAAATCACCAGTACCTGAAGGTATCGTCAATACTGGAGCACTGGTCAGTCGTATCTTCAACTCTAAAAAGCTAGACTCACAGGCATCAAACCACACGAATGGCGCATTCTTCTGTGTCAACTGGGTAATCGGTTTCGCGATACTGGAGAAATCTCTGATAAATCGTCGGTAGTATCCTGCTAGACCCATGAAACTGCGTAACTCTGGTCCGACATGCTCAGTTTCATTCTTGGAATATACCAAAATATCATCAATAAAAACAATAACAAACTCATCTAGATACTTCTGAAAGATACGGTTCATCAAACTCATAAACACCGCTGGAGCATTCGTTAAACCGAAAGGCATGACAATGAATTCATAATGTCCATACCTGGTTCGGAACGCTGTCTTCGGTATATCAACATCTCGGACTCTCAGCAGGTGATATCCAGATCTCAGATCGATCTTGGAATAGACAGAGGATCCCTGCAACTGATCAAATAAGTCGTTGATACGAGGCAATGGATATTTGTTCTTCACTGTTGCCTTGTTCAGTGTCGGTAATCAATACACAATTTCATCGAACCATCTTTCTTTCGAACAAATAATACCGGAGCACCCCATGGCGATACACTCGGTCTGATGTAACCCTTGGCCAATAAATCTTCGAGCTGTTCTTTCAATTCTTTTAATTCAATAGGCGCCATTCTATAGGGAGCTCGAGATATAGGAACAGTACCTGGAATGAGATCGATGCTAAAATCTACCTCTCGGGCTGGAGGTAGCCCTGGAATCTCGTCAGGGAATACATCAGCAAACTCACGTACCACTGGCAGATCTGCCAATGACGGACTCGATTTCAGTAAATCTACTGAATATATAAGGAACCCCTCTGCTCCTTTCTGCAACAATCTACTCATAGTCAAAGCAGATACTAAGGGAATCCGAGATCTGAAACCCTTACCGTAGAATTTCCACTCGTCAGCCATCTCTAGTCTGAACCTGACAATCTTCTGGAAACAGTCTACAGCGGCTCGGTACTTGGTTAACATATCAATCCCAACAATACAATCAAAATCAGTTATCCCAAGCACAATACCATCTAAATCAATCTCATGACCTTCAAACTGTAGTATACAATGTCTAACTGAAGTCACAGATATAAGACCACTTCCCAACGGAGAAGAAATAGACACTACAGTAGCTAATGCTTCGACAGGAAATGAATGTAATAATGCAAAACGTTCTGATATGAATATATAAGATGCACCTGTATCTATCAAAACATAGGCAGGATAACCGCTAAGAAAACAGTTACCTGCGATCACATCGTCCGGTGCATCTTGGGCCTACTCCTCTGTCAGTGCAAAGACCTGAGACTGTTGTCTGGGAGGCTGGCTCACGGTTTGGCTACCTCTGGCTCTGGGCTGTGTCTGTGTAGGAGCGGGCTGAAAGGAATGAACAGATGAAGCTTGCCTCTCAGGCTGAGCTACTGAACCAGATGACCCTGCACCCTGAATTCTCTGTGAACCTTTCTGTGGACAGACTTTGGCGAAATGTCCCTGCTGCCTACATATGTTACATCTGCCCATCACACCCTGACACTGCTCGGTGGCATGTCTACCTCCACAAGAACTGCAATACACACCTGTATATTCTGTACTCTGGCCAGGACTTCTCTGTCGTGACCCACTAGAGCTCGACGAACTGCTCCCTGATCTCTTGAACTGTTTTCCCTTTGCTTTCAGCTGATCTTTTCTCCGGCTGCTGCTACCACCACTCTCGAATCTGGGAGGGGGTTGAAATGAAGGTTGTGGCGGTCTCGGAGTAGGAGCGACAAAGGAAGTGCTTCGTTGCCTAAGCAATCCAGCTTCTGCCCCCTTGGCACGGTTCAATGCTTCAGCAAAATTATTGGGCCTACCGGTATTCACCAAGGTAAAGATTTCTGGATTCAGGCCATTGATAAACTGATCAGCATTGGCTTCATCACTTTTTGCGACATGAGGAGCAAATCGGAGCAATGCAGAGAACTTAGAAACAAACTCCTCAATGTTCAGCTGTCCCTGTTTCAAATTGGCAAATTCAGCACCTTTGTCTTTTCAGTAGGACACGGGGAAAAATCGCTGATAAAACTCAGTCTTGAACTCCTTCCAAGTAATCTGCATGCCACGGTGCTACAATGCTCTTTTCGTAGTCAACCACTAGTTCTTTGCTACTTCTTGCAGTTGATGTCCAACCAATTTCACTCGTCGCTCGTCGTGGTAGTAAAGAGATTCAAATAACATCTCTATATCATCGAGCCAACCTTCACACTCCACTGAATTTTCTGTGCCCTTCAGTGTCGGTGGTCGGAATGACTGAAACCTTTTAAGCAAAGTCTCCATCGGTGTAGCAGTCACGTCCATCGGGTCATTGGATGTACTGCCCTGTTCTGGTGCCCGACCTGCTGCGGGTTGCGGTACTCGTCGAGGAGACATATCTGATTATCACATGGATTAGTACACAATCTATACAATCTGTCTCAGCCCTCCTCTGATCATATACTTCTGATCCAGAATCGATTCTGATTCAGTCTTTACGAATACATGCTGTAAATCAACTCAGATAACAAACAACATGTAATAGGGAAAGCAATAAATCATGCTAGCACAAGAAAAGCAAGGAAGACGACTCGATCTACCCCGCTCATTCTACTCTATCTCAGTCTAAAGGATCTATCGCTCTGATACCACCTGTTGTGGGGACCCGGGCTCTAACTCAATTCCTTTTTGGGATTAATTAGATCTTTGCTAGAGAATGTGGGTCATAAAAAAAAATTCTTTTAAACATTATAAACTAATGTATATAAATCATACACCATACACAATGTTGTCATATTATTGAACTCCAAATATCATTCACATGTTCAACTACAAGTATTCTACTAGTGTTTAGGATCTAATACATGTCTAGTATTACATCACTAGTCCTTCTTCTTGGCCCGAAATCTCCACGCTATCTCGATCTCTCATCTTTGTCGTGACCCAGATCCTGTCCCACCTATCGTTATGCACACATACAGACACAACAACAGCCGGAAACTTCGGTGAGAACAAATCCCAGTATAAAACATGTATACATGCATATACACAATATAAATCATGAACATACTATCATTGATGTAATCAACAACAATACATCTTATAGACTATAAAACATAATCAGAATAAGTCAAGCAATGTAGTTCAAACTCGTATCTTTGACTCAATTCCTATCTAATTCTAGGGATCCCGGTGTGAATAAGATGTAACAGGTCTCCCACCTACTCTCCCAATCGGGGTGGCATTACATCTTATTCCTAAACTTCGGTCCTGTCTGTATCGAATTCTACAATCGGAGTGAATCTTCCCCTATGCCTCGATATCACCGAACGTTTAGAAAATTGGCGTATCTACATATATATAAATCAATATAAAGTACAAAGATAACAAGTATGTGATTTTGGGAAACTCAAATCGAATCTCATTTGAGTTGTATCTTCCCGAATTCACATGAATTATACCTTTCGTTGTCGTACAATCTTTGTCGTAGTCGAAGTCTCGATCTCGAAATTACAAATACAAATCTGAAATGGCATAATTAATGTGCATTCTATCAATCTTCCACTCAATACAACACATATACGAATCAATAATAATTCTCGATACAATTCGACGGCATAACAGCGTAATCTTGCGATACCGATAACTTAAACAACAATCAACTAATACAAGGACCATATCATCAATTCATAACCATCACAATCTATATATCAAGATCTCAAAAAATCTGCGTAATCTCATACACATATATGCTGGAAATCTAAACAATCTCATATCATATCCGTTCATCGATTCGTTTGCAATTCTACGATCATCATAATCATGGGAACACAAAATACAAATCAAATCTGACTTCTCCCAAAATATATATTTCGAACCATGCTGAAAATGAACCATACTTACATCCTTTTGAAGCTTATGATGCAAGGAACACAAATCTGAACTCGGAATTAAAATCGAATGAATGGATCTTGCACAAGCTAATTTCCAAGCTAGAAGAAACTTGGAGAATTCTTTCATGGAACTCTCGGCCTTTGCTGCTGGAAAAGGAAGGAAGTGAAGACAACTCAACCTATATGCATGGCCTAGGACAAGTGTTATTATTTTTCAATCAAAACATCGCACCGCAGGTGCGGTAGCATTTCACCGCGGTTGCGCCTAGCTCTCGGCCTCCCTTTCAATTTTCCAAATTCGACGACCGCGGGTGCGGTCACTTCTGCACCGCGGGTGCGCTGGTAGTTCGTACAAAATTCCCCAACTTACTGCCCATCAACCACGGGTGCACTCTCACTTGGACCGCAGGTGCGGTGTCCCTTCGGCATCACCTTCATAAATTCATAATTAAACAACCGCAGATGCGGTTCTGTCTAAGTCGCAGATGCGGTCTCCATTTCCTACAACACTTCATAATTTCATTCTATCGACCTACAATCTCAGGCCCTTAAAAACGCCCAGATGTTAGCCAGAATGACACAATTCTTCGCACATTTTGCGGGGAACAATGCTGGGTAGCCAGGCAGACGGGGCCTGAGGCTACCTATGAGCGGTTCATGAAGATGAAACCGAAGGAGTTCTCAGGGACGACAAATCCTATGATTACCGAGGGCTGGATTAAGTACCTTGAGGTTATCTTCGAATTCATTGAGCTTGGAGATGAGGATAGGGTTCGTTGTGCGACCTATCTGTTTGGAGGAGACGCTCGCTTGTGGTAGGAAAGAGCATCTGTAGCCCTGAATTTGGCCACTCTGAGCTGGACGCGCTTTACAGAGGTATTCTACTCTAAATATTTTATTGACGAGGTGCGTTCCAGGTTGACCAGAGAATTTATGACCCTGAGGCAGGAAGACATGACTGTTACAGAGTTTATCCGTAAGTTTGAGAGGGGTTGCCATTTCGTACCACTGATTGCAAATGATGCTGGAGCCAAGTTGAGGCAATTTATGGATGGTCTGCGGCCGATCTTGCGCCGTGATGTTAGGGTGGCTGGCCCTTCTACCTATGATGTCGCTGTCTCCAGAGCTCTAGCTGCAGAGCAGGATCAGTATGATATTGAGAGAGATCGCTAGGGCAAGCGACCAGTCCAAGCACCGCATCGCCCTCCTCATCAGCAACATCAGAGTAAGAAGCCTTTCCACGGTCCATCCAGGAACAGAGGACAGCAGCAGCAGGGACGGTTAGTCTCGAGGACCTCGGAGTACCCAGTCTGTGCCAAGTGCACACGCCGCCATACTGGAGTTTGTAGGTATGGTTCTGGGATGTGCTACAAGTGTGGTAGTGTGGACCACTTACTGAAGAATTTCTCTCAGGAGAGTCTGCCCACCCAAGGCAGAGTTTTTGCTCTTCACGCAGCGGAAACAAATCCAGAGACGATGCTCTTGACAAGTGTCTTAAAGTATTAAGTTTATATTTAAGATTTAATGTTTTGGGAGTCTGGGTTAAGATCTTGAACATTGAATTGGTGATAGGATTGCATGCTCTAATTGGTGTTACTTTCGGGAATTTATAGTAGAAGAACTTTGACCTTCGCATGTCTATAACTTTCAAAAATTATTGGTTTAGCATGATGCTCCAACCTTTCAGGGAGAATTTTTATAGCTGGTTCAGCTACAAATGCCTTGATATATTCAGGGGCTACTCATTCGTTCATTTCGGAGACCTTTGTGAATTTCCTCAAGGTCAAGACCATTGGGCTAGATATAGCGTATTCAGTAGTACTACCTTCTAGAGAGGAGGTGACAGCTACTAATGTGATCCGAGACATAGACCTCGAACTTCATGGCAACCTTGTTTATGCGGATCTTATCGTATTGCCAATGCCAGAGTTTGACATCATTCTGGATATGGACTGGCTATTAAGGAACAGGGTTTTGATTGACTTCCAGCGGAGATCTGTTCTAGTCCGACCTCTTGGGAGAGAGCAGTTCTTGTTCGAACCAAACAGGTACTTTCCCTTACCGCGTATAATACCTTGTATCCAGGCTAGGAAGCTCATGCGTAGAGGGTGTCGAGAATTTTTAGCGACTTTTGTATCTGTTCCCGAGACACCCAGTCAGTCGGCCTCCGATGTCCCAATCGTCAGGGACTTTCTAGACGTTTTTCCTGATTAAGTCTCTGGTATGCTACCTGTGCGAGAGGTGGAGTTTTCTATTGAGCTTATGCCAGGTACCGCACCGATCTAAAAAGCACCGTACCGATTAGCACCGACAGAGATGGCAGAACTCAAGAAGCAATTCCAGGAACTTCTTGACAAGGAATTCATTCGTTCGAGTTGTTCGTCATGGGGCGCGCCAGTCTTATTTGTGTAGAAGAAGGATGGTTCGATGAGGCTCTGCATTGATTACCGGGAATTGAATAGAGTTACAGTGAAGAACAAATACCCACTTCCGCGGATTAAAGATTTATTTGATCAGTTGCAGGGAGCTTCAGTATTCTCAAAGATTGATCTACGTTCTGGTTATCACCAGTTGAGAGTGAAAGACGCCGATGTTCTCAAGACTGCTTTTAGGACTCGTTATGGCAACTTCGAGTTCCTTGTGATGCCGTTCGGTTTGACGAATGCGCCAGCGATCTTCATGGATCTCATGAATCGCGTATTTCAGCCGTACCTTGATCAGTTCGTGATAGTATTCATAGACGACATTCTCGTCTACTCAAAGAATCATGAGGAGCACAGCAGACATCTGACCGCAGTTTTGCAGACCTTGCAAAAGCACAAGCTATTCGCGAAGTTCAGTAAGTGCGAGTTATGGTTAGAGAAGGTGGCATTCTTAGGCCACATTGTTTCTAGCAGCGGTATTGAGGTAGACCCAGCGAAAGTTGCAGAAGTCAGAGATTGGGTTGTGCCGCAAAATGCATCAGAGATCCGTAGTTTCCTTGGGCTAGCAGGATATTACCGGAAGTTTATTCATGGATTCTCCTCTATCGCAGTTCCACTCACGTCGTTGACAAAGAAGAATGCAAAATTTGTGTTAAGCGATGAGTGTCAGAGGAGCTTCGAAACTTTGAAGCAAGCTCCTATCTCAGCACCAGTACTGGCCATGCCGTCAGGGCCCGGAGATTTCGTTTTGTATACCGATGCTTTGAAGCTCGGTTTAGGCGCAGTGTTGATGCAGCATGGGAAGGTGATAGCATATGCTTCTCGTCAGTTGAAGATCCATGAGAAGAATTACCCTACCCACGACCTAGAGTTGACAGCCGTAGTATTTGCCTTGAAGATTTGGAGGCATTATTTGTACGGAGAGAAGTGCCAGATCTTTTTCGACCATAAGAGCCTCAAGTACTTCTTTATGCAAAAAGAGTTGAATATGCGTCAGAGGCGTTGGTTGGAGCTTGTGAAGGACTATGACTGTTACATTAGCTACCACCCCGGCAAAGCTAATGTAGTTGCGGATGCGTTGAGCAGGAAAGTCGCAGTGATGGCTCATAGGGTGATTCCGAGACCTCTTCAGTCTAATATTAATTAATTAAGGGTGATTAATAAATGAAAAGATTATCATGCTAAGGGATGACAAGGAAAGGGTCAAAGGTGAGTTGGCAAAAAAATTTGATTAATCATCTAAGGGACGAAAATTAAACAACTAAATGGAGGGTAAATATTGTTTAGTTAGTAAATTTTTAAACCTTAAGAGCCTTACCTATCCTTTAATTAATTTAGTGAATTAACACCACAATTAAGGAACCTAAATGAACTTATTTCCTACTCACCTCAAGTTACTAAAATAATTCCTTAAACCTCCTTTTAACTTAAATCAACTTATTAGCTAGCTAAAATAAACCCTGGGAATGATTTCTTAATCTTAAATTCTATCTCAAAACTCCAACTCCAGTCCGGCCTCACTGAATTAACTGAAAAGATAAAAATTTAAACTACTGCATAAAATAATTAACTTTAAAGAAAAGCAATTAAATACTCATGCAATAAAATCATTTTAAATTAAAATACTAGAATTATGCATGGCTTATACGTAGTCTAATTTACGGGTTCTACAACTCTCCCCCCCTCAAAAGAAATTTCGTCCTCGAAATTAAAACTTACCGAATAACTCGGGGTAACGATCCCTCATTTCTGACTCAGACTCCCACGTAGCTTCCTCCTCTCAATGGTTGAGCCATTTGACTTTCACTCGCTTAACCAGCTTGTTCCAAAGCTTCTTCTCCTGTCTGTCTAAGATCTGCACTGGTCTCTCGTCATAAGATAGGTTCAGAGTAAGCTGTAACGGCTCAAAGTTCAAGACATGCGAAGGATTCGTCATATACTTCCTCAGCATAGAGACGTGGAACACATTGTGTAGTCCGGTCAGATTCGGCGGAAGAGCCACACGATAAGCTAGCGTCCCAACTCTGTCGAGGATCTCAAATGGTCCAATGAATCTCGGACTGAGCTTCCCTTTCTTTCAAAATCGCATGACACCGTTCATAGGTGCTACCTTCACAAAGACATGGTCGCCAAAGGCAAACTCTAGATCTCTCCTCCTCTGATCGGCATAACTCTTCTGTCGACTCTGAGCAGTTTCATCCTATCACGGATCTTGACTCCTACATCGGCAGCCTGCTGAATGATCTCCGGACCCAACTCTGCTCTCTCTCCTACTTCATCCCAATGAACAGGAGATCTACACTTACGGCCATACAGTGCTTCATATGGTGCCATACCTATAGACGACTGGAAGCTGTTGTTGTAGGTGAACTCTACTAATGGCAAGTTTGACTCCCAAATCCCAGAGAAATCCATCACACAAGCACGGAGAAGATCCTCCAAGATCTGAATAACTCGCTCTGACTGCCCATCTATCTGCGGATGGAAAGCTGTGCTAAACAGCAACTTCGTACCCATAGTCGAATGCAAACTCTTCCAAAATGAGGAAGTGAATCTAGGATCTCTGTCAGATACGATAGAAACTGGAATACCATGAAGTCGGACTATCTTCCGGATATACAACTCTGCATACTGAATCATGGTGAAAGTCATCTTAATAGGAAATAAGTGCGCTGATTAGGTAAGACGATCTACAATCACCCAGATAGCATTTGATCCTCTGACTGACTTCGGCAATCCGGTTACAAAGTCGATGGTAACATTCTCCCACTTCCACTCGGGAATAGGAAGAGGATTGAGAAAACCTGCTAATCTCTGATGCTACGCCTTCACTAACTGGCAAGTCAGACACTCGGATACAAACCGTCTGATGTCTTTCTTCATCCCAGGCCACCAATACAATGACTGCAGATCTCGGTACATCTTTGTACTCCATGGATGAATAGAGTACGGCGATATGTGGGCCTCTGATAGAATATCTGCTCGAATAGAACCACTGCTGGGAACCCACATCCTGTCTCGGTGTCTCACAATTTCATCTGCTGACTGACCACTGCGAATACGTTCAAGAAGAGAGGACTGAATAGTCAAGGTAGATAGACGGGGAACTCTACCTCGAGGATATGACTCTAGATAAAACCTCTGCATCTCAATCTGAAGAGGTCTCTGAATCGTCAAATGAGCCATCACTGTGACTTTTCTGCTCAATGCATCCGCAACTACATTAGCTTTACCCGGACGCTAGCTAATGTCACAGTCATAATCCTTCACAAGCTCCAACAAACGCCTCTGACGCATGTTCAGCTCCTTCTGCATAAAGAAATAATTGAGGCTCTTGTGGTCGGTAAAGATCTGGCACTTCTCCCCATACAAATAGTGCCTCCAAATCTTCAAGACGAAAACCACGGCGGCCAACTCTATATCATGGGTAGGGTAGTTCTTCTCATGAGTTTTCAACTGTCCAGAAGCATATGCTATCACCTTCCCATGCTGCATCAATACTGCGCCCAAACCGAGCTTCGAAGCATCAGTATACAGAACAAACTCACCGGGCCCTGACGGCATGGCCAAAACTGGTGCTGAGATAAGAGCTTGCTTCAAAGTATCGAATCTCTTCTGACACTCCTCGCTCCACACAAATTTAGCATTCTTCTTGGTCAATGATGTGAGTGGAACGACAATAGAGAAGAATCCCTTAATGAACTTCCGATAATATCCTGCTAGCCCAAGAAAACTGCGGATCTCTGATGCATTCTGCGGCACAACCCAATCTCTGACTGTTGCAACTTTCACTGGGTCTACCTCAATACCACTGCTAGAAACAACTGTGGCCTAAGAACGCCACCTTCTCTAACCAAAATTCACACTTACTGAACTTTGCGAATAACTTGTGTTTCTGCAAGGTCTGCAGCACTGTGGTCAGATGTCTGCTGTGATCCTCCTGATTCTTCGAGTAGACGAGAATGTCGTCTATGAATACTATCACAAACTGGTCAAGATACTGCTGAAATACGCGATTCATGAGATACATGAAGATCGCTAGCGCATTCGTCAGACCGAACGGCATCACAAAGAACTCATAGTGGCCATAACGAGTCCTGAAGGCAGTCTTGGAAAAATCAGCATCTCTCACCCTCAACTGGTGATAACCGGAACGCAGATCTATCTTGGAGAATATCGAAGCTCCCTGCAACTGATCAAACAAATCCTCGATCCTCGAAAGTGGGTACTTGTTCTTCACGGTGACCCTGTTCAACTCCCAGTAGTCAATACAAAGTCTCATAGAGCCATCTTTCTTCTTCACAAATAAGAATGGCGCGCCCCATGGTGAAAAATTCGGGCGAATGAACTCCTTGTCAAGAAGTTCCTGAATCTACTTCTTAAGCTCTGCCATCTCTGTCGGTGCTAGTCGGTACGGTGCTTTTGAGATCGGAATCGTACCTGGCATAAGCTCGATAGAAAACTCCACCTCTCTCTCGGGTGGCATACCAGAGACTTCTTCCGGAAAAACGTCTAGAAAATCCCTGACAACTGGGACATCTGAAGCTGACTGACTGGGTGCCTCGGGGACAGATATAAAAGTTTCTAAAAACGCCCGACACCCTCTATGCATGAGCTTCCTAGCCTTGACATAAGGAATAATGCGCGATAAGGGAAAGTACCTGTCCGGCTTGAATAAGAACTATGTCATTCCAGGCGGTCGGACTAGAACAGATCTCCGCTGTAAGTCAATCAAAACTCTGTTCTGCAATAGCCAGTCCATCCCTAGGATGATGTCAAACTCTGGCATCGGCAACACGATCAGATCCGCATAAAAAAGGTTGCAATGGAGCTCAAGATCTATGTCTAGGATCACATTGGTAGCTGCCATCTCCTCACCAGAAGGCAATACTACTGAATAGGCTACATCTAGCCCAACGGTCTTGACCTTGAGGAAATTAGCAAAGACCTCCGAAATAAATGAGTGAGTGGCCCCTGAATCTATCAAGGCTGTAATGCCCGAGAATTGTAGGTTGATAACATGAAATTATGAAAGTGTGACATTGAGGAGAACCGCCCCCGCGCCCTATCTTTTACCGCACTCGCGGTGTGGTGGCAGAAAGTTAAGAGTTTGATTTCGAGAGGACACCGCACCCGCGCTCATGTTTTGACCGCACCCACGGTTGATAGGCAGAAAGTTAGAGTTTTGCACACGAACCAACACCGCACCAGCGGTGTAAAAAGGGACCGCACCCGCGGTCGTCTCTTTTTGAAATCTGGATGGAATGACGTGAGCTTAGCGCACCCGCGGTCCGAAAGGAGCTCACCCGCGGTGCTCTGTGCGAGAAATCCACCTTGAAGTATTATGTTGACACATGGCATGTGATATATAAACTTTGTATTGCCGTCATTCTTCAGCATCTTCCAAGCAGGAACCGAGAGAGACCCCCAAGAATTCCTTCATGCTTCATTTTCTTAGAAATTGATTTGTGCAAGATATATTCATCCGATTTTCAATCCGAGGCTAGATTCTTGCTTCTCTCATCAAGGACTTCGAAAAGGTATACATTTTATTACTTTTCAGCATGTTTCGAAGTTTACATGTTGGGGAAATTCTGATATGCTTGTAATTATGTGTTCTTGAAATCATGGACATCGTAGAAACGTAAACGGATCGAGAAAATGATACCATATGTGATTGTTATGATTTTCCAGCATATATTGAGTTGAGATGGTGCGGAATTCAGTCTTATGGGTTGATGTTGATAAGAATTATGAGTATTGCTATTGAGTATTGATATTTGAGTTGATTGGTATCGAGAAACTACGCCGTTATGCCATCGAAATGAATTGAAATGAAATGTTGTTTCTTATGCGTATTGTTGTGTACCAGAGATTGATAGAATGCACATTGACTATGCCATTTCAGATTTTTATTGGCAACTTTGACATCGAGACTTCGACATCGACAAAGATTGAACGACAAGAAAGGTATAATTCATGTGAATTCGGGAAGATACAACTCGAATTAGATTTGATTTGAGTTTCCCAAAATCACATACTAGATTGTTGTTTATATCTTGTTATGATTATGCCTTGTTTATAGATTTATATTCAAGCATTTAAGATAGGAGAGTCATTGGCAAATTTGCCAAATTTCTAGATGTTCGGTGTTATCGGCGCATAGGAGCAGATTGACTCCGATTGTAGACATTTGATACAGACAGGACCGAAGTCTAGGAATAAGACGTACCGTCACTCCGATTGGAAGGGTAGATGGCAGATTGTGACGTCTTATTCACACCGAGATCCCTAGAGTTAGATACGAGTCGAGTCTAAGATCTGAATTGATTTCAGTTGCATGCTTATATTGATTTGGTTTCATAGATTTTGGAACCTATTAGTATTGATTTTGTTCATAATGGTATGTTTCATGATTTATATTGTGTATATGCATGTATACCATGTTTTATACTGAGATTTGTTCTCACCGAAGTTTCCGACTGTTGTTGTGTCTGTATGTGTGCATAACGACAGGTGGGACAAGATCTGGGTCGCGACAGAGATGAGAGATCGAGATAGCGTGGAGATTACGGGCCAAGAAGAAGGACTAGTGATGTAATACTAGACATGTATTAGATCCTAAACACTAGTAGAATACTTGTAGTTGAACATGTGAATGTTATTTGGAGTTCAATAATATGACAACATTGTGTATGGTGTATGATTTATATACATTAGTTTATAATGTTTAAAAGAAATTTTTTTATGACCCACATTTTCTAGTAAAGATCCAATTAATCCCAAAAAGGAATGGAGTTAGAGCCCGGGTCCCCACAACATGTAGTATCAGAGCGATAGGTTCCTTTAGACTGAGATAGAGTAGAATGAGCGGGGTAGATTGAATTTTCTTCCTTGCTTTTGTGGTGCTAGCATGATTTATTGCTTTCCCTATTACATGTTGTCTCGTTATCTGAGTTGATTTACAGAATGTATTCGTAAAGACTGAATCAGAACTGATTCTGTATCAGAGGTATATGATCAGAGGAGGGCTGAGACAGATTATATAGATTGTGTACTAATCTGTTTGATAATCAGATATGCCGCCTCGACGAGTACCGCAACCAGCAGCAGGTCGAGCACCAGAACAGGGCAGTACATCCAATGATCCGATGGATGTGACCGCTACACCGATGGAGACCTTGCTGAAAAGGTTTCAGTCGTTTCGACCACCGACACTGAAGGGCACAGAAAATTCAGTTGAGTGTTAAAGTTGGCTCGATGATATAGAGATGTTATTTGAATCTCTTGACTACCCCGACGAGCGACGAGTGAAATTGGTCGGACATCAACTGCAAGAAGTAGCAAAGAACTGGTTGTTGACTACAAAAAGAGCATTGGAGCACCGTGGCACGCAGATTACTTGGAAGGTGTTCAAGACTGAGTTTTATCAGCGATTTTTTCCCGTGTCCTACCGAAAAGACAAAGGTGCTGAATTTGCCAATTTGAGACAGGGACAGCTGAACATTGAGGAGTATGTTTCTAAGTTCTCTGCATTGCTCCGATTTGCTCCTCATGTCGCAAAAAGTGATGAAGCCGTTGCTGATCAGTTTATCAATGGCCTGAATCCAGAAATCTTTACCTTGGTGAATACCGGTAGGCCCAATAATTTTGCTGAAGCATTGAATCGTGCCAAGGGGGCAGAAGCTGGATTGCTTAGGCAACGAAGCACTTCCTATGTCGCTCCTACTCCGAGACCGCCACAACCTTCATTTCAACCCCCTCCCAGATTCGAGAGTCGTGGTAGCAGCAGCGGAAGGAAAGACCAGTTGAAAACAAAGGGCAAACAGTTTAAGAGATCAGGGAAGCAGTTCGTCGAGCTCCAGTGGGTCTCGACAGAGAGGTCCTGGCCAGAGTACAAGGTATACAGGGGTATATTGCAGTTCCTGTGGAGGCCAACATGCCACCGAGCAGTGTCAGGGTGTTATGGGTCTCTGCAACATCTGCAAGCAGCAAGGATACTTTGCCAGAGTTTGTCCCCAGAGAGGTGTACAGCAGGCTCAGAGTGTAGGAGCATTTGGTTCAAGTAGCTCAGCCTGAGAGGCAAGCTTCATCTATTCATTCCTTTCAGCCCACTCCTACACAGACACAGCCCAGAGCCAGAGGTAGCCAGACTGTGAGCCAACCTCCCAGACAGCAGGCTCGAATATTTGCACTGACTGAAGAACAGGTCCAAGAAACAGATTTGAACCATGGTCCACGGGGGTCGATTCACGAGGGTATTTTAGAAATGAAAAGTCTATGTTTAAAATTTGGGAAAAAAATATGAAAGTTTAAATTAATTCAGGAATTAAACACTTCATGAATTAGTAAATATGAAACTAAATAGAAAGCCTCTAATTTAAACTAAATAAAAATTTTAAAATTTAATTTTAGCTTAAATAATTATTTGGGATGCTCTAGAGTCGATAAAAGTAAGAAAAGTCAAAATCGAAAATTTTACGTCTAGGGAAAAACAGTCATTTTACACCAGGGTAGTACGAAAAAGGTTGGCAGCGTCCCGAAGGGTCATAACGCATGTTAAATGATATATTATGATGATTTTGATGAAAATACGATACTTTATGATTTATGGTAAAGCTACGGAAATTCTACTGTAAAAATGTTATTTTTGGAAAGTAATTAAAAACGAATAATTAAGGGATAAATGAAAAACCTAGTATTTAAGCTAAATAAAATTGTGGTAAATTTAATTTAAGTTTAAATAATTATTTGGGATATTTTAGAATCAATGGAATTAAGAAATAGTCAAATTCGAGGAAGTTTACGTCTAGGGATAAAAACGATAATTTTACACTCGAAAATTAGTAAATGTCATGACAGTGTTCTGAATGTTGTTTTATATGTTAATATGATTATTTTGCATGTTTATGGAATTTTATGATGAACGATAACGTTAAGAAACATGTTGAATGCTTGGTTTAAAAGAAAAACGCTTTTTGCATGTTTAATTTTTTTTAAGTGATGAGAATATGAAATGATGAAGAAAGTTAAGTAATTGTTGCTCATACGATGATATGATGATACGATGATATGTTAATACGTAGGCCAAGGCTCAGTTCACGGGTGAGGGAGCATGTCGCTGATGTCCCTGTCGCCCAGTACTGTGGTTACATGTAGATGGATGTGTAACGTCCCGAAATTTTAAGGTCCATTTGAACCACATGCATGCAAGTTATCAAATTTTTTTATGTGTTTTAATTAAACTGTTTTAATTTCATAAATTAATTATTATTTGAATATTTATGTGTTTAAAATGTGATTTCTACACGAATGCAAGAAAACAGTGTTTTCAAAGTTATCTGAAAATGCGATCGAGGAACGGAGACCGAGCGCTGAAAAAGGGAAAATATTTTTATTAAATAATTTTTTTAATTATTTAAAATAAGGTTGATGCTAAATGATATTTTTGAAAATAACGTGTTTTAAGGTGATTTTATACACCGAGACGTAATTTTTAACAGTATTCGATTTCTAAGAAAAATAGGGACTTTTTGAGAACTCGATTATTATTTTCACAAACTTTTCTAAATAAATTATTTGAAATATTAATTAATAGGCTTAATGAGCCTAATTTAATATTTAAAAAGCTAGGCTTAATTAAACCCATTAATTAAGTGATTAAAGAAGCATTTTATTATATATAAAAAAAGGAAATAATGAATAAATAAATAAGAGTCCTAGTATACCACACACACCCACACCTACGCGCACGCACACATTCACGTAATCTTCTAAGAGCAGCGGCCGAAACATCTACCTTTTGGGCAAGGAAAGATTTGATTTTTTATTCATTTGTTCTTCGAGTTTAGTCAACGTTCTTCCTTCCAACAACGATCACCCAACTCCCATGCATCCCAACGTGGGCTTTTGGTGGGGTTTTGACAAGAGAAAAATGTTAGAAAAAAAATAGAAATCATCATCCGTTCGTCATCGACGTTCCACCGCCACGGTATTCGTTTTTCGAACAGTTTTAAAACGCAAAGGAACACCATAAATCTTCTTTTTCTAATCTATCACACCATATTACATGTTTTAATTATGTTTTCATGAAAAGCATGTGGGTTTTGTATTTATTTTCGAATTTTTGCCAACCTATGCTTAGAACATGTGTTTTTGAAACCCAAAACTCTTCCTAATGATGCACAAAGAGGCTGCCATGGTAGGGGACCTTGAAGGGATGTTTTTACAGATGTTTGAGGACCCTTGGGAGCGTGTATAATGGCTGGAAAATATAGGACACCATTATAAACGAAAATTGTATGTTATAGAGTCATAGGGTTTGGCTAAGGTGTGTTGCTTTCCTGGACGCATGCAGCTGCTAGCTACTGTCAAGGAAACGTCCCGTGGCCTAAAAATACTGAACCAAGGTCCTGATGGACTGCACGACGGCTGGAGTAAGGGATGAGGGGAATCGAGCCTAGGAGGGTTGTGCAAGGAGTCCTAGGGTACGGTTGAGGGGCTAGGCATGGTTGGGCTGGTAGGTTTGATCCAGCACCATGTCATGGATTGGTTCTAGGTCCTAGGATGGTTGGGTAGAGCTGGGACATGGTGGTTAAGGGCTGGAGTCGAAATTAGCTTAGGTTCGAATCATATTAGGATTAGGACTCTTGGTGCAGAAAAATTCCGTAGCTTCCTAGGAATGTTCAAGGGACTTAAATTGGATTGATTTGGGTAGAATATGGTTTAATTAGGTGTTGTTAAACTTTTGTTCAAGTTTGGTTAAGTTTCGAGTCCATACGAGTCAAAACCGAGACGTACGTCTAAGTTTAAAAACGAATCGAGGAACCTATCAAAAAGCTAATTTTTAAGCCTAAGGAATATTTATGGGAGTGTTTTAAGGTTATATGTTAAGTTTGGAATGATTTGGGATGTCGTTTAGAGGTCTAAGGATAAATACGAAAAATTATGCTTATAGGGGTAAAACGGTCATTTTACACCTAGAAATTAGTAAACGTCAGGGCAATGTCCTGAATGCTGTTTTATATATTAATGTGATTATTTTAAATGCTTTATGGAATTTTATGATGAAACATTAACATTAAAAGATATGTTTCATGCTTGATTTAAAAGAAAAATGATATTTATATGCATGTATTTTATAAAGTGATGAGAGTATAAAATATTGGATGTGAAGTAATTGTGACTAATATAAATACGATGATATGTTAATACGTAAGGCCAAGGCTCAGTTGACGGGTGAGAGTGTCGCTGATGTCCCCGCTGTCCAGTACTGTGGTTACATGTAGATGAATCCATCGCCCCCAATACGAATATGAAAGTCACAATTAACGATATAAATTCAACAAAAGAAATACGTATACATATATGATGAATATGAATATGTTGATGATGATATGAATACGAATATGTTTATGTTTATTTGGAAAATGTTTAAGTTTATGCATGATCATTAAAATGTTATTTTACGTAAAAGTATTTTCATTGTTGCATGTGATATGTATACGTATTATTTTTTATCAAGATTATGGTGTGTTGAGTCTTTAGACTCATTAGGTGTGATCGATGCAGGTGAATATTGTGGGAACCGGGACGCTAATTCATGTCTTAATCATTATTAATGTCAAATATAACAATTAAGAAAAGTAGGACTAATTTTTTTTTTAATTATAAATGCGGAAACGTAACAGTAATCTATCTGATATACATGTCAATATTAAAGTACAAATCATGTACTACTTGTCTCTATCTCAACTAGGTTCAACGACTATACATCCAGTGCTGAATCCTATTCTGCTTTTGAGCCCGGATCTCCACGCTAACTATAATCTCTCATCCTCTTCCTGATCCTGATCCTGTCCCATCTGTTGTCATGCACACATACAAACAAGATGTAAAGACCGTGTATCGTATTATCGTAAATCCCATGTTGATTATCGATAATTATGAAATTGTCATGTGATTATGTATATAATGTATATCATGACAACGAAATTGAGAAAATGAATATTGAATATGAATTGACGTTGTAAGAGCTCGAGTGGAGAGGCCGGACGCCAATATAGTACAAATTATTATGTGTACAGAAGATGTGGCGCCCGGGCGGTAGAAAATGACCGCCCGAGCGCCAAGGTATGTAAACTTAGTGTTCGGGCAGAATTTGCGGCGCCCGAGCGATAATGTTTTACAGCCAGAGCGCGGCGTAAATCACACTCGGGGACAGAATGTATCGCGCTCGGGCGCGAGAATTCTACCGCCCGAGCGCGTGATCGGTCTGGATAAGAATAACTTCATTCCTTCTTTTCCTTCATCATTTCTTTTCAGAAAACTTCGAGGGAGAAGTTTGGAATTCGATTTTCTTCGTCCAAATCGACTTCAAAACGCTGTCTAAACGCGAAACAAATTATATATTTGGGACCTTCGCGTCGAGGGCTTCTGACTGAGGTAATTTTCTTCTAGTTCCAGCAGCTCTAAATATCAAAGTGCTGGAATAGCCTGTATTTGAAGTTGAAATTCCTGTACAAGAAACTTATATTCGAAGTCGGAATTGAATTATGATATGATTTGGATTTGATATGAATTTTTGAAGTTTCAAATGATATTTGAAACTCATATTAATGATTTTGGATTATGTTATTGATTGGAATAAGTATGTTATTGATGTAGATAAAGTATTATACCGATATCTTCAGGCTACATCAACTAGAAACGAAGAATTGAGGTATGTTGCGACCGGGTAACATACGACAGGTATCTGTATTATATGATATATGTTGGATTGGTTTGATTGATTGGAATGAGAATACATGTCTATATGTCTTATTTGTTGAGTTTATGTGGCATACATGACATTGTGATTTGAATATCGATGTATAAAATAAATGTTTTGTTAACACACATCGTTTGATGCATACATCGATACATGACATGCACGTTGAGCTATGATCCTTGGATACCCTGATATGATTTGATTGGATTCTGGGGTTTGTGAACACAATGCTATGTTTGGTATTATATGACCCTTAAAGCATAGACATTTGCGGCCCCGACGATTGATATGAGATTTGGGATTTGATGGCGCTTCGTCGACGCTATCATACGAGTATCCCTTATTGAAGCCGGTGTGCCAGCTCGAGCATGGATTTTATGGCGATTCGTTTGATTCTGACATGTGCTCAGTGGATGGGCATTTGACCTGATACCTCCACGATATACATGCATTGCATACTATATATCATTGTTTAGATACTTGTGGTATATATGATGGTTGTTCCATACGGAGCTTTGCTCACCCCCAAGGGGGGCTGTTGTTGTCTTTGTGTGTGGACAATGGCAGGTACTCCAGGATATCAGGAGACCGGAGAGAGGTACTTCTGGAGGGAGTCACAGTTTGAGTTGAGGTTTATATTTTGTTCCCAGTATATATGTATATGTGTCCATATACCGGGGAATGTCCTGAGAATATGAGTTGGTTGTATATGATTGGTTTTGATTATGTGTGGGCATGTTTATGATGTGAGACTAAATACTATTTTTAGTATTTAAATTGTAGAAGAAATATTTTGGGCTCATTGTAAAGAAATTTTAAACTCGTTTTCCGCTGTAATTACTTAACCCTAATCAAAGTGCATTGTAATAACGATTAGGGGCTAAGAGCCCCACACAGAGTGGTATCAGAGCATAGCTGAGAATGCTCGATTGAGTTTTGTGTACACTTGGATAGGCACAAATGAATTGTGCGCATGTGTTTGATTTATTTGTAATACTTGCTCTTACTTAATTTGATTTGAGTAAGTATCTGATGAGATTGATGATATTAGATGATAATGATGTGAAATTGATATGAATTTGTGATATTCATCTTTTGATTGTAGATGGATCCCACAAATGAAACTGCGAGTAGTAGTACTGAGAAGATAGTTGGACAATTTGAAGGATTGTCCATGGATGTATTGATGGCTCGATTCCAGGATTAGAAACCACCGAGGTTCTTTGGCACTGAGAGTGCTGAAAGAGCAGAGGCTTGGTTAAAGGATATCGAGCACTTGTTTAATATTGTTGAGTATTCCAAGGCTCGGAGACTGAAACTTGCTCTCTATCAATTGAAAGACCGAGCAAAATCTTGGTGGGAAGCCGCTGAGATTTGATTGAAAGAGGCCGGGATTGAAGTCACATGGGATGTCTTCAAGGCCCAGTTTTTGGAGCAGTATTCCCCTCTTATTATACTGCTCAGGAGAATGAATTTAATAATCTGCAGCAGGGAACGATGACTGTTGCAGAATATGCTTCAAAATTTTCTACTCTGTTGAAGTATGCACATCACGTAGCTGGGAATGCGAAGGCAAAATATAACAGGTTTGTGAATGGATTGCATCCTGCTATATATACTTATGTTGTTTCTGGATTGCCTACCAGCTACGCAGAGGCAGTTGAACGAACTAAGGCAGCCGAGGCTGGACTTAGGCGAGGAGGTCCACAGTATACTCCTCTACCTCCAATGTCAGCTCAGCAGCCTACATTGCGGCCGAGAGGTAAGAAGTTTACGAAGACTGGTTCTGTTTCTTCGTCTTCTTCGAGTTCGAGTTGATCACAGCGAGGGAGTCCTGTAATTGCTCCTTATTGTAGTCATTGTGGGGGTAAACATACTATCGAGCAGCGTCGAGGTATGTTTGGTACTTGTTATCAGTGTGGGCAGGAAGGCCATTTCTCTCGAGTATGTCCGAATAGGGGTACGACTTCTTCTCAACCCCAACCAGGATTTATAGGTGGCCCCAGTATGATGAGACCTGCTGTTCCTGTTCCATCCTTTCAGCTGTCAAGTGTCCCACGATATCGAGGACCGGGTGGTCCGAGTGCCCAAGTTCCTCCTCAAGTGAGAGTGTACTCCATGACCGAGGATCAGGCGAGAGAAGCTCCTGGTGGCGTGATTGCAGGTATTTGCACGCTTTGAGATTATTCTGCACGTATTTTATTTGATACAGGAGCATCTCATTCATTCATATCTCATGCATTTGTTGCATCTCATGATATTGAGTGTACCCCGTTGTATGATACTTTGTCGTTAGCCACGCCAGCAGGGAAGATTATTTTGTCTGAGAAAGTTGTGCATAATTGTGTATTGATATATGAGGATAATGTGGTATTTCTGAATTTGATTTTCCTCCCGATGCACGACTTTGATTGTATTGTTGGCATGGATATCTTGATGACAAATCGAGCTATTGTTGATTGTTGTCATGGAGTGGTTTGATTTCGACCGATTGATGGACCCAAGTTGAATTTTTATGGCAAGGGTTCCCAAGCCAAAATTCCATTGGTATCTTCCTTGGAAATGTCTCGACTTTTGACTAGCGGAGATGAGGATTATCTTATCTACGCTATTGATGTCTCTAAGAAGGAGCCTTTTCTATCTGAGATTGCTGTTGCGAAAGAATTCCCGGATGTATTTCCCGATGAGATTCTTGATTTTCCTCTTCATCGAGAAGTTGAGTTTAGTATTGATCTTGTCCTGGAAACTGTGCCTATTTCTAAAGCTACTTATTGCATGGCACCTTTGGAATTGAAAAAATTGAAAGAACAATTACAGGATCTTCTCGATAAGGGATATATTCGATCGATTGTATCACCTTGGGGAGCTCCGATCTTATTTGTTCGGAAGAAAGATGGTACTATGCGAATGTGTATCGATTATAAGCAACTGAATCAGGCTATTGTGAAAAACAAGTACCCACTTCCTCGTATTGATGACTTATTTGATCAGCTTCAGGGTACTTCTGTATACTCGAAGATTGATCTTCGTTCTGGGTATCATCAAGTACGAGTTCAAGACGAAGATGTGCCCAAAACTGCTTTTCGTACGAGGTATGGCCATTATGAATTCTTGGTTATGCCTTTCGGTCTTACTTATGCTCCTGCTGTTTTTATGGACTTAATGAATCGTGTCTTCCGAGATTATTTTGACCGATTCGTTATCGTCTTTATTGATGATATTCTTTTATATTTGTAATCAAAAAAGGAGCATGTTGAATATTTGAGACTGGTACTTCAAACTCTTTGTACTAGTAATTTATATGTCAAATTGTCCAAATGTGAATTCTTGATGGACAAGGTGGTATTTTTGGGCCACGTCATTTCGAGACATGGCATATCTGTTGATCCTCCGAAGGTTGAAGCTGTATTGAATTGGCCGAGAGCTACGAATGTTCCTGAGATCCGTAGCTTCATGGGTTTGGCTGGATATTATCGTCGTTTTATTGAAGGATTTTCGAAAATAGCTAAACCTATTACTCAACTGACACAGAAGAATCAGCGATTCATTTGGTCAGATGAATGTGAAGCTAGTTTTCTTGAATTGAAGACGAGATTGACCACAGCATCTGTGCTTACTATTCCCTCAGGTACAGAAGGATTTGTGGTATGTACAGATGCGTCTGGTAAAGGTTTGGGCTGTGTTCTGATGCAACATGGCAAAGTGGTTGCTTATGCGTCTCGTCAATTGAAATCTCATGAAACACGTTATCCTGTTCATGATCTTGTATTGTCCGCCATTGTGTTTGCTTTGAAGATTTGGCGCCATTACTTGTACGGAGAAAAGTTTGTTATCTATTCGGGCCATAAGAGTCTGAAATATCTCTTTTCTCAATCTGATTTGAATATGATGCAACTCGGGTGGAAGGATCTTCTGAAGGATTTTGATTGTGAGATTAAATATCACCCAAGATCGGTGAATGTTACTGCGGATGCCCTTAGTCGGAAAGTTTATGATTCTGTTTTAGCTTCTATCAATGTCACCAAAGTACACGAGGATATATGCACTTCTGGTTGGACTTTTCACTCGAATTGGAATTCTGTCACTGTCTCAGCATTGCAAATTGAGCCGAACTTGATATCGAAAGTACGAAAGGCCCAACCAAGTGATGCTCAGATCCAAAAGTCGAAAGAACTTGTATCTGCCGGACATCAGTCTGGATTTCAGATTTCTTCTGATGGTTCTTTACGACTTAATGGTCGGCTGGTAGTTCATGATGATTCTGATTTGAAATCTGCCCTTCTTCGAGAAGCACATTGTAGCAAATACAGTATTCACCCTGGAGGTCGAAAGATGTATTTGACATTGAGACCTCAATTCTGGTGGAAACGTATGAAGAAGGACATTGCTGAGTTTATTTCTAAATGTCTTGTCTGTCAGCAAGTGAAAGCCGAGAGAATGAAACCTGGAGGATTACTCCATAGTCTTGAAATCCCGAAATGGAATTGGGAACATATTGCTATGGATTTTGTGACTCATTTACCATGTTCGCCCAAGGGCTGTGATGCTATTTGGGTCATTATTTATCGGCTTTCAAAATCTGCATATTTTATTCCGTATGAACGAACTTATCCTTATTAGAGAATGGCCCGTTTATACATTGAGAATATTGTGAGAATGCACGGTGTGCCAGTCTCGATTGTATCTGATCGTGATCCCAGGTTTGCTTCTAAATTCTGGGGTAGTTTCCAAGAAGCAATGGGTACGCGTTTGGCTATGAGTACTGCCTATCATCCTCAAACTGATGGCCAGACTGAGCGTACGATTCAAACGTTAGAGGATATGTTACGTGCTGTTGTGATGGACTTCAGAATGGGATGGCAAGATGCCTTACCATTGGTTGAATTTTCTTATAATAATAGCTTTCAGACGAGTATCGGTATGGCACCGTTTGAAGCTCTATATGGGAGACGATGTAGATCACCGTTATTCTGGGATGAAATTGGTGAGAGACAATTGACTGGACCTGAAATGATACAGGAAATGAACGATAAGGTTCAGTTGATTCGGCAGCGGATGAAAGCTGCTCAGGATCGTCAAACGAGTTATGCGAACAAACGAAGACGACCCTTGGAATTCCAGAAAGGTGATAGAGTGTTTTTGAAAATATATTCCTTTAGAGGCACTGTTCGATTCGGCATGCGAGGGAAATTATCTCCTCGATATGTTGGTCCATACGAGATTCTTGATCGAGATGGTGATCTTGCGTATCGATTGGCATTACCACCAGCTTTATCTGCCATTCATGATGTATTTCATGTTTCTATGTTGAGGAAATATGTACCGGATCCATCACATGTGCTTGCACCTGATGAGGTTGAACTGGATCCTTCTCTTTCCTATGTTGAACAACCTGTTCGCATTATGGATCGAAAGGAAAAGATATTGCGAAATAAATCGATTCCGTTGGTTCGAGTACAATGGACACGACATGGGGTGGAGGAATCAACGTGGGAATTGGAAAACAAGATGCGAGAATCATATCCGCATTTATTTGATACTATTCCACCTGTTCCATTGTATTCGATATATACTGATCCATTTACTGATTTTAGTTTTGATATGTACTATAACTGGTGACATATATATGTTTGCCAATGTTTTGTGTATAGAGATGTTTAAGATTTCGAGGACGAAATCTTTTAAGAGGGAGAGAAATGTAAGGACCGTGTATCGTATTATCGTAAATCCCATGTTGATTATCGATAATTATGAAATTGTCATGTGATTATGTATATGATGTATATCATGACAACGAAAATGAATATTGAAAATGAATTGACGTTGTAAGAGCTCGAGTGGAGAGGGCGGACGCCAATATAGTACAAAAATTAATATGTGTACAGAAGATGTGGCGCCCGAGCGGTAGAAAATGACCGCCCGAGCGCCAAGGTATGTAAACTTAGTGTTCGGGCAGAACTTGCGGCGCCCGAGCGGCAATGTTTTACCGCCCGAGCGCGGCATAAATCACACTCAGGGACAGAATGTCTCGCGCTCGGGTGCGAGAATTCTACCGCCCGAGCGCGTGATCGGTGGGGATAAGAATAACTTCTTTCCTTCTTTTCCTTCATCATTTTTTTCAGAAAACTTCGAGGGGAAGTTTGGAATTCGATTTCCTTCGTCCAAATCGACTTCGAAAAGCTGTCTAAACGCGAAACAAATTATATATTTGGGATCTTCGCGTCGAGGGCTTCTGATTGAGGTAATTTTCTTCTAGTTCCAGCAGCTCTAAATATCAAAGTGCTGGAATAGCCTGTATTTGAAGTTGAAACTCATGTATGTAGTAGAATAATCGACAAGAAACTCATATTCGAAGTCGGAATTGAATTATGATATGATTTGGATTTGATATGATTTTTTGAAGTTTCAAATGATATTTGAAACTCATATTAATGATTTTGGATTATGTTATTGATTGGAATAAGTATGTTATTGATGTAGATAAAGTATTATACCGATATCTTCAGGCTACATCAACTAGAAACGAAGAATTGAGGTATGTTGCGACCGGGTAACGTACGAGAGGTATCTGTATTATATGATATATGTTGGATTGGTTTGATTGATTGGAATGAGAATACATGTCTATATGCCTTATTTGTTGAGTTTATGTGGCATACATGACATTGTGATTTGAATATCGATGTATAAAATAAATGTTTTGTTAACACACATCGTTTGATGCATACATCGATACATGACATGCACGTTGAGCTATGATCCTTGGATACCCTGATATGATTTGATTGGATTCTGGGGTTTGTGAACACAATGCTATGTTTGGTATTATATGACCCTTAAAGCATAGACATTTGTGGCCCCGACGATTTATATGAGATTTGGGATTTGATGGCGCTTCGTCGACGCTATCATACGAGTATCCCTTATTGAGGCCAGCGTGCCAGCTCGAGCATTGATTTGATACCGATTTTTTTGATTCTGACATGTGCTCAGTGGATGGGCATTTGACCTGATACCTCCACGACATACATGCATTGCATACCATATATCATTGTTTAGATACTTGTGGTATATATGATGGTTGTTCCATACGGAGCTTTTGCAAAAGGCCCTAGAACTCCTTGCTTGAAAATTTGCGGAAAATAAAAACTTTTCTTTTTAAAAGAACTTAAATGGCCTCATTCATAAAATCACTGGTGAATCAAGTTCAATATTTCAAAATATTGCAGCGGAAGGAAATAAAGTTTGCCAAAAATCACAATTTAAAAATATCCAACGACTCATAAAATGTTTGCGGAATAAAATAACAACTGCTGCTCTGAGGTCCTCGGGTGCCACTACTGCCGACCCAAGCTGGCTCACTGGTCCCCGCCCTCGGCCCTGGCCTCATCAGTACCTACAACAATCAAGTCTAGTGAGCCTAAAGACTCAGCATGCACATATCGCAGGTAACGAGTAAAAATCTGAATTAAAATATGAATGAGTTAATATATCCTGTCCTGAGTCATGCTGAAAATAATCTGTACTGAGCAATTATAATACTTGCATAACTGAACTGATAATCACAGTAAAAATGTTTGCTCCTTGGAGCCTGTACTGAAATAACTGGTAAAATTTTCTGTTGAGATTATGTTTTACGCCTGTGGTCACTGCACTAAGCTGAACTGATCGGTAACTGGCTACCGGGGAGGCTGAAACTGAACTGAGCTGGCAGGTCACTGGCGACCGGGTGGTACCATACTGAACAGATCGGTCACTGGCGACCGTATAAAATAACACTCCCACATAGTGAATGAACCACAAGTCATATCGCAAAAATCTCAAAAATAATCATTTTCTATTTAATGCACGTAAAATAATTAACTGGCATAATGAAAATTCCTGTAATTTTACCAACTGGATTGGATTGGATCGTCCCCAGGCTCGCTGCAACCTAACTGTGCTATGAAAAATATGCAATAGCTTAAACATGAACAACTACGCAATTTACGTTCAAAAGATACGACTATGATGCCTAATGACTTCGCATTTAATCATGACTCCGAGCCAACCTGAACCGACACCAAACCGACGTATAGTCATGATTAAAATACGCTGAAAAATCATAAAATAATGCTCCTAAAATGATAGGGTCGAAATCTAGGTGGAATGGTGGCCAAAACACGAAACGCTCTTTCGAGAGTCAATTTAGCACATCGCACCGTAAATTCTCGTACGACCTCAAAACTGATCCAAATGACGAACGGTCAAAAACATGACCTTTCTAACTCAATAGGCACTGTCCAGTCCAAGGCCATGGGCTAAAAGCCAACCAAGAACTCGAACGAGCCACCGAAACCGACACAGCAACTTGCTGTAATATTCCAGCACCTGTACAATCGTGTAACTTGTGTTGTTTTCGAGACTACCGGCCATTGGGGCGTGAACCACCGACCAAGACTCTTACCAACATCCCAAGGAGTGATCTGAACCATGGCTAAGGGCCCTAGGCCAGCCAAAATCCGCGTCACACCAAAACTCAACCGAAACTCCAACCGAGAACCAACGTGCATGCGTGTGTAGTGTTTTGCTTAGATCGATGTCTTGCATCGTTCCAGTGGCCATTTGATTGACCATGGCACGATCTAGACATATAGGAGCATGGTATGAACAGTGGCTATGGGCCATAGGCCAACCAAGATCCATACCAAGCAACCAAAACCGAAACCATATATGCTGAAATTGTAAGGGCCGAAGGGACATTGGGGCGGCTGAAACCGATGGACAAATGTGGTCCTAATGCATCCTATTACATGTATATAAGTCGCCTTAGGAGCCTGGAGTCGAACCAATCGCCTGAAACTCACAAACCAAGAAAAACGTGAAGCTTGCCAAGGAATATCAAAAATTCTGCATGTGTTGTTTCAAAATGTTTTGACATGGATCTCGATGTTTGCTTGAATAAACATGATCATGTACTGAAAAATAAATGATAATATGACTTGATTGAGGTTTAAAAAGAATCTAGACATGCCTGGTTATCGTTTGAAATGAAAACGAAAAGAAGAGACGAGACGGCGCGGAGGAGACGGAGTGGCTTCCTTTTCTACCTTACCTTGCTCTCGATTTTTCTTTCTTTCCCTCTAGCTAAGACTCACGATTTTTTTCACACAAATGGGGCTCTGAATGGTGCTGAATTCGGTGGTGAGGGAGGGGAGATAAGTGGTTATGGGAGTGAGGGGGATAGGTGCAAGATATAAGGAAAGATATCAAGACTAAGTCTCCTAAATTTGAACTTTGAATGGTTGTTTGATATCAAGTCTATGTTGGGTGTTTCTAGAATGGTGATGGACGATTTTATGCATGGTAGTCTAGGTTAGAATGAGGTTAATTAATAATTTAATGGTGCTCCCAAACAAAAAGAATTATCCTCCTAATTAAATACCAAGAAGGGGTCAAAGGTGATGAGTTGGCAAATGAATCTTCTAGCAACTAAGGGTGGCCGAAAATGCATAATAAAATAAAGGGTAAATATTGTTTATCTACTAAGTTAATAACTCTTAAAATCCTCACTAATCCCTTAAATAATTTAGTGAATAAAACCATTAATTATGCAACTTAAATGAGCTTATTTCTTAATCACTTCAAATAATTAAATTAAATTCTCAAACCTCCCTTTCTAACTTAAATGAACTTACTTGCTAGCTAAATTAACTTCTGGAAATATTTCTCGAATCTTAAATTCTATCTCAAAACTCCAACTCCGGTCCGGCCTCACTGAAATAACTGAAATGCTAAAAATCAAACTACTGAACTGAAATAATGAATAATTAACTTCAAATAAATGCATTTAAAATAATCATGCAATGAAGTCAATTAAATTTAAAAATCTAGAATTATGCATGGCTTATACGTAAACTGATTTACAGGGTTCTACAGCTTTGCTCACCACCAAGGGGGCTGTTGTTGTCTTTGTGTGTTGACAATGGCAGGTACTCCAGGATATCAGAAGATCGGAGAGGGTACTTCTGGAGGGAGTCACAGTTTGAGTTGAGGTATAATTATATTTTGTTCCCAGTATATATGTATACGTGCCCATATACCGGGGCATGTCCCGAGGATATGAGTTGGTTGTATATGATTGGTTTTGATTACGTGTGGGCATGTTTATGATGTGAGACTAAATACTATTTTTAGTATTTAAATTGTAGAAGAAATATTTTGGGCTCATTGTAAAGAAATTTTAAACTCGTTTTCCGCTGTAATTAGTTAACCTTAATCAAAGTGCATTGTAATAACGATTAGGAGCTAAGGGCCCCACACAAGACAACAGCCGGATAACTCTGGTGAGAATTACATTCCCAGTATAAATCATGTATACATGCATTTCATATAAACAGATATTCATAACATGTATAAAAATCAGAAACATGAATCAATACAAACTCTAAATCACACTCTATGACTCTGACTCGACTCATCCTAATCTAGGGATCCCGATCTGAATAAGAACATACACCCACCTACACTCCCGATCGGGGTGGTGGCACGTTCTCATTCACGGACTTTGGCCCTTTCCGTGTCGAATCTCGGCGATAGGAGCTGCTTCACTCCCCAACATATCGATATGACCAAACGTCCGTCGTCTTGGCGAATCAGCCACAGACTAGGCAACTCCTGCCCTGACATATCTGTCAAACCTCTGTGACAATGTGCAATGGCCCAATGACGATTCCATCACTATCGGGCACCTCTGTCACGAGATCAATCGTCTATGACTAGGCGCATCCGCCTATGACTCAATACATAAATCAATAGACCAAAGATATCAATCTCATTCAATTTCAAATATCAATGCAATAAGGTAAAGTATGTGATTTTGGGAAACTCAAGTTAAATATAACTCGAGTTTTGCAATCCCGCATCAACATCAATTTATACCTTTCATTTCGTTCTGTCGATCTGACTCTATCAAAGTCTCGAACTCACTGCCTGTCAAATCAATCTGGCAATAACAATATCGAATACACTGTATCATTGTATAACTCAATTCAAGGCTTGTTCTGATCAATACTAAAATAAAACATAATCTGATCCATATCAACGATATCATGATACAATCTCGAAATACCGGCAATACAATATCAGTATATAAAATCAACAACTCCTCTGATCCAAATCTGAATAATATCAATATATCCAGCAATACAGTATCAATCAGATATCAATCCCAACACTTCATAATTGATAACAACACAATTCTGATATCAATTCTCAATCAAATCAACTCTGAAAATCATAACAATTCTATACGGTATCCGTTCTCAATCCGATTTTGATTATACGATGTTTAATATTGCAAGAACATCATATATGAATTATATGTGATTCCCTCAACATCATAATTTCAAGACATATCAAAACTTAGTAAAACTTACATCCAGTTGTAGCCTGCGTCGATAGGAACACAGTACTGAAGTCAGATTATAATTCAGACGGACGGATTTTGCACAATCCAAATCTAAAGTCACGAACTTGAAGTTGGCCTCGGTTTCTCGTTTTTCCCTTCTCTTTTCCATACTAACTGAAAGCTTGTATATATATATACACGTTGCATGAGAAGGCTAGGTGGCTCATTCTTTCAAGTAACACGTCTCGTGCATATGCGCGACCTCAACCGACGTATATGCGTGCGACCTACTAGTCTCCGCGATAAGCTTCTCGGTAGCTCGCGCATATGCGCGCCCTCATTCGGCGCATATGCGCGAGGTCCTTCACCATTCTTCACAACTCTCAGGTACCCTCGCGCACATGCGCGGATCCATGTCGCGCATATGCGCGAGGTCCTCTGCCTGCCTCGCGCATATGCGCCCGGTGGGGTCGCGCATATGCGCGAGGACTTTTCCTCGCCCATAATTCCAACTTCTTTCCGGCTTCCCCGGTCTGATTCATTCTATCTATAATCACATCTCAATTATTCACAAATCATATCAAATTATGATAATCAAATTCTCGGGCCTTACATTTCTTCCCCCCTAAGATTTGATTTCGTCCCCGAAATCACTGGCACTTCAATCAGATATCAAATCAAATATCCACCAGATATAATAAGGAATGGAGAATAGAAGCAAAATAAGAATACTCACATCAATAAAATAATTATGGGAATCTCTGTCTCATGTCTGACTCAGTCTCCCAGATAACTTCTTCGATGCGATAACAATTCCCCTGAACTTTCAACAACAGAATAGTCTTCATTTTGAATTATCTTTCTTCTATTGATTCTGATTCTCATCTAGAATAATAATTCAAGAAATATAATATCATAATACAACTCGAAGTAACTTTAATAGAATCAATCTCAGAATATTGGCTATACAATATCCGTATATACCAATCCAGAGCTCATAGCAAGTCAATACCATTACCGGCCACCAAATCGGTTTACTCTAAATCAATTCAATATTCCAATTCATGTTACAAATATCAATAGTCTTCGTCTGACGTTGGCATATTTGGTTTGTCTATCTTGTGCTGCTTTCATTTTCTTCTGAATCAGTGGCACTTTCTTTGTCATATCTCTGATCATATCAAGTCCAATCTCAGGTACCTCAGAGATACTATCTCAAGTACAAAAGGGAATCTGCCCTTCTCATCGTACAACGCATCGAATGGAGCTATCTCGATACTCATCTGATAGTTGTTGTGGTACGTAACTCTCAAAGTGGCAAAAATTCTTGCCTACTAGTGCTAAGTCAAGCACTATAGCTCAAACTATATCTTTCAGTATCTGGATAGTCTGCTCTGACTATTCCTCACTCTGTGGGTGATATATGGAAGAACATGTAATACACTCTGCCAAACGTGTAAGGCTAACCAAAATCATGGTCTGATATAATCAACTCTCGGTACTCTGTGTAATCTGATAACTTTTCTAACAGAAATCTCAGCAATCTAGTCATATCTGTACGTCTACATGACGAAATGAAACTTGCAAACTTGATCAGTCTGGCACTCCTAACTCAATCAATGCTCAATTTCGGGAGGAATGCGGTAGCTTATCACGATATCCCTGGAAATGTAATCTCATTTCCCCTCAGGAATCGATAAGCTATATAACCAATTTTTTGGTTTCTTTCTTTCTGTCTTCATCTGTCGGCAATTCAGACATTTCAGTACAAACTCTGCCCATCTGATCTCATCTGTTTCTATCAAAACTGTCCTTTCAGACTATTATACCTCTTTCTGCCACCAGAACGAATACTGAATCAACTACTGTGCGCTTCAGACAATATCTGTCATTTCAAATCTGAAATATTCGGCATACAAAACGAATATTAAGATATAACACATTGTCACAAACTTGTTACTCGGATCAATGCCCTGCTCTGACTGTCGATATCGAGTTCTGAACATTCTGATCAACTCTTTTGAACTGTTTTAATTCTCAAAATCAGCTCTGGTTCTGATACGAATACTCGTACGAACTGAAAAGCAAACACGATTATTGAAATCGAGCCCTCAATTCAATAACGAACAAGAATCGATTATGTTTTCCCGATCTATTGAAACAAGTAAAGATTTGTGATATTCACCTCTAAGCGATTAAAACTTAGCAACAAATATCAACGATAATAACAATTGAATTTCAAACGAACCTTCAAAGATCTTGTTTTGACAATCCGAGAGATATACAATCGACAAACGCCACAAAGATGCAATCTTTGATAAGTTTGATTTTGGTAATAACAAAGCAATGAAATGTCTTGAATGTTGAGAATAAACTCAAGCAATTTTCATATCCTTCAATAATGTTTCGTTCATAGTCCTTACAATGCATTATATAAACAATAAAATACAAGAAAAGTTGTGTGAAAAGTCATAAAGAAAGTTGTGAACAATTTCTACACGGAAGTGCGTGCGGTAGCACGAGAACTCGCGCGATGGCACGCGGTATGCTGCACCTAACGCGCGGCAGCGCCGGTTGTGGCGCCATGGCGCGCGCGCCATGCGCGCGGCCGCGTCGGAAGTGGCGCGATGGCGCGCCACTTGCTGCCCCTATGCATGAATGTGCGCGCGGGGGCACGAGATCTTGTGCTGGGGAGCGCATGCTGCTGTCCTCATGGTCATTTAATACTTGAATAACATTCCAAACACTTCCATTGTTGTGTCCATGTTCCCCAAACTCCTTTAAATTAGACACCTCATTTGTAGAACTTTCTTTGTAGCTCATCATGAGTCCTTGAAATGCTTATTTAAACTTCTTGCTACATCTCCTCGTTATAGGTCTTTCGGTATATTCTTTGTTGAACTCCACCACTTGCTTGAATATGCTTGATTCATCATCTTTTATCACAATCAAGCTTAAAAGTCCAAGGTAACAACGCATCTTAAATCTTCCCCCAAACATTTGCACACGGTGCCTAGCCAGATTCATATCATACTCCCCTTCTTCAAAAAGACTTGTCCTCAATTCTTGTCTACCTACGCAAAAAAAAACGAAGCAAGTTAGTAATAACAGAATTTATATGACCAACATGCTTACCTTCAGGTTCAAGTTTGTAGACGCTATCATTTACTCGCTCCATCAGCACTAGAAACCCCAACTTCACGGTCGCCTTCCATATGTATTCATCATCCTCAACATACACCAATTGACAAGTGACATCAAATGATAAAATATCATTAACTATCACAAAGATCAGATTTCTCCCCTTCTTAGACCTAGTTAACACACAAGTTAAATCCATACACGTGTACGACCATAGTCCACAATAAGATATAATTGATGCAACACATAAGAATCAAACTTAGATGCCCTTTCCCCATATCCAATGCACCCTTGACTACACCACTTAATATACCTCTTCATATGCAACCAACACATATAATCATGCATTATATCTATTGTTCTAGTTATTTCATAGCTACCAATCAAACAAATGTTATGTGCCTTATTATCAAGTAACAACTCATGTAATATGTTATTTATCAAACCACTACAATATGCTTCACCATCATATAATTCATTCAATGAATATAACATGAACATTTTATTCTCCTTATAAATACATTCATCATGAACATAGAAATTGTTACATTCATTCATACTCTTTTCCCTAATATCACCAAACAAATAAAAATCATGCCAATAGAACATGCTAAATTTACTATCTATACAATCCTTTAACACAACACATGGATTTAAGTCTAATGCATACAATTCATTGCCATGACAAAAACACATCAAATTGACGTTCTCTGAACACTCCAAATCAATAACATTCGAATTTAGTTCACACAATATATAGCCATTTTCAATTCTATGACACTTTGGCAAAATTATCAAACCACAGTCATGCTTACTAAATGTAACACTTTCAACATGTTCTACAAAATCTTGAAAACAATACAACACAAAATTAAATTAAGGAAGCAAATCATACCTCCCAATTGTTGCGTTGGCAACTAACCTTACCTCATCTCGAATGATCCTGAATTCATATGGATCATCCCATGGTATTCTCACATTATCAACACTTGCTTTTCTCTTCATCATGTCATCACAATAATCCTACAAAGAATAATTAACATCGCTCGGGATTGAACCGGCTATATCATCACAATGACAATAAACCACTTTGTACAAAGGTACTTTAAAGGGTTTATTCAAAAATACATAAGTCTCAACCTCACTCTTTTTACTCTTTTGGGCCTTCAAATTATATTTCTTTTCGTTTTCTTTTCCTTTGGCCTCTTTTTCTCTCTCCTTTTCTTTAATATCATATTTTTCATCTTTTTTTCTTTTCATGGCCATCTCACTCTTTTGTTCTCTCTTTCTTTCGGCCATTTTAATTTCGTTTTCACTCACTTCAAGAATAAATTTCAATTGATCCTCAAGAACACTTGGATTCAATTGAACCAATGAAACATTTGGTTCCTCAACAAATTTATGTACAATAACTTCTCCTTGCGTACTTTCCTCCTCTATAGTAGACAAATTAGGCATTTCTTCACCACTCAATGATTCTGCTTCCACTGTACACAATTTAACATCATTCGAATCATCAACTAGTGGAATACTATCATCAACAACTTTCTCAACCACAACTTCAAATTCAGGTTCTTCTACAACCTCAATTTCATGTTCAAATTCTCCAACAATCTCAACCTCCACTTGAGATTTAAGTTCAACCAACGACTCTACTACTGTCAGCTCCTTACGTTAACATTGGCTAGTATCATGCCCAAATTTTAAACACCAAAAAAATATAATATCAAAAGTACTAGAATTTGAGTTTTTACTTGTACCTTGATATTCATATTTACTAGCTTCACATCTCGACTGCTCCATTGGACTAGCAATGATTTTCTCTCCCCGGTTGCTACACCCACTACTCTCCTCACATCCCCTATCATCATCACGATGCAAATACAATGATCTATTCCCTCCAAATCTTCTACGTCGCCTATCCTCATCATATTTCCTATCATGTATTTCCTCTTCTTCACTCCGCCTATACCTCTCACGTAGAGGCTTAAACTCCTTCTCCCATATTCTATCCAAGCCTCTCAACATTGTTTGAAATTGACATTTCTCAACCATTATACCTGCAAGAAAAGGTTAGTAAAATAATAAAGAATAAGTTTTCTCACCACGAATCCTCACTGGTCACTCCAATGAAAAATTCACTCGTCTCTTTTTTTTTTCTCACTACAAAATACTCACCGGTCACTCCAAAGAAATAACGCTCGCACTCAAGTGTTTTCACTCAAATTTGATAATTCTTTCTAAGATGTGCTCAAGCTTTGTACTTGTATATCAAACCAATCAGACTCAACTCGTGGACACTCGCAACTGTCTCGCTTAGACTCTGCAAAGCCAAGAAATTTGATATTTTTTTTATTGTACTCGAAAATTTATGGTGCACTCGAAAATTCCAAGGAACAAACACAGAATTTTCGAAAATTCACAGATCTACAAAAACTAAGAACGATAGGTAACGCAGATCTGAAAACAGAAACGAAAGGATAACACAGATCTGAAAATACAACAAAGGATAACACGGATCTGAAAACAGAAATGAAAGGATAACACTGATCTGAAAACACAACGAAATTTTATAAAGATCTGAAAATAGAAACGAAAGGATAACACAGATCTGATAACAGAATGAAATTTATGTTTTTCGTTTCTTATATATTTTTTTATATAGAAAGATTTGACAATAGAAACGAAAGGATACCACAGATCTGAGAACAGAACGAAATTTTAGAGAGATCTGAAAATAACAACAACAACGATAACTTACTTGAATCAAACAGACCCAGAAGCTCTGATACCAAATGATACGAATCCTCGTACGAATGAAAAGCAAACAAGATTATTGAAATCGAGCCCTCAATTCAATAACGAACAAGAATCGATTAAGTTGTCCCGATCTTTTGAAACAAGTAACGATTTGTGATATTCACCTCTAAGCGATTATAACTTAGCAACAAATATCAACGATAAAAGCAATCGAATTTCAAACGAACCTTCAAAGAACTTGTTTTGACAATCCGTGCGAAAAGCAATCGACAAACGCCACAAAGATGCAATCTTTGATAAGTTTGATTTGATTTTGAAGACAAAGCTTTTGCCTTGTAAATTTGAGAGAAATCTCAAGAACTTTGATATATCATTCAATTATCTCGTTCATGTCTATTACAATCATTATATAACCAATAAAATATGCAAAAAGTAGTGTAAAAAGTCATAAAGGAAGTTGTAAACAAATTATATACAGAAGGTCGCGCGGTGGCGCGTGAACTCGCACGATTGCGCGCGGAATACTGCATTGCACGAGCCCGGGGCGCGCGGCAGCGCCGAATCACGCACGATGGCGCGTTGGGGGCGCGGCCGCGCCGGTTCTGGCGCGCATGCGCGCGCGCGGCTGCGCCGCTTCTGGCGCGGGCGCGCGCGCAGTTTTGCTCTGCGCTAGCGCGTGCTGCTGCACTGCTTCTGGCGTGCGCACAGTTCTGCACATCTGCGCTAGCGCGTGCTGCTGCTTCTGCACATCTGCGCTAGCGCGTGCTGCTGCACTGCTTCTGTCGGGCCATTTTGCACTCATATGCTTGGTTGTTCGGGACTCCTTCATTATGTTATTTGTTGAACTCCACCACTTGCTTGGATATGCTTGATTCATCATTATTGAGCTTTAAGGTCCGAAACAACGACACTGTCCAAATCTCCTTCCAATCATTTGCTCGCCACGCTCGGTCAGATTCGTATCAGGTTCGGCTTGAACGGTATCGAGTCTCAACTGTATACAATCTGTATCAAATACTGCTTCCAGAAAATTATCATTCTCAAGCAATTCAAAATAACACTCATATACAGTAACCTGCTAAACTCATGCAACTACAAATTTCTGACACTGATATCAATTTCGGCCAACTGATCATGGCTTGCACTCTGCTAAGATCAACAGATATATCATCTTCGGATGTAATGTGCCCTGAATACAATCTGTCTCAGTCAAGATTAACATCTCAATAGTTTCTGTATACCACTTTCCAGTTCTCAGAATATTCAATACAATACTCAGATATTTAACAAAATCAGTCATATTCTTTGAATATACCAGAATATCATAGATCAACTAGTTAGAGAATCATCAAAATATTCTGAACACAGAGTTTATCAACTCACAACCATAACTGATACATCCAAAAAAAGAAACACTCAATCAGATGTAACTCTCGGCTAGTAAATCTTCTACCTGATTTTTCAAATCCTTCAATTCAATCGGTATCATTCGGTACGGTGTTTTAAAAGTAAAACAGTACCTGGTATCAAGTCAAGGCTGAAACCAATCTCCCTGGCTGGAATCAAACTCGGAGTCTCATCAAGGGAAAACATCAGTAACTCTCATGTCACTGGCGAATCAGCCAATGATAGACTCAACTTCAGTAAGTCAACTGAATACATAAGAAGTCCCTCTGCTCCTTTCCGTAATGATCGAGTCATAGATAATACGAATATCAAAGGAATTCTAAATCCAGAATCCTTACCGTACAATATTCCTTCTTCGGCCATTTCAGGTCCGAATCTTACCATCTTCCGTAATTAGTCTATGGTAACTCTGTACTTGATCAGTATATCAATATCAATAATGCAGTCATACTCAGACAACACAAGTACAATACAAGCTAACTCAGTCTCATTCTCATCTCACTGTAGTATACGATGTTTCACAGAGTTCACTGATATCAAAACTCTCCCCAAACGGTAAAGAGATAAAATACTACAACAGACACTGACTCAACAGATAAAGCATACATCAATGCAGTTCATTCAGAACTCATACATAGGGTGTACGAGAATCTCTCAATATATACACGGAATAATCATAAAAGAACAGTTACCTGCCACTACCTCGTCAGGTGTGTCCTGGCCTCGGTTGAGATTGAGGAGTCGTCGGTGGTTGGAAGGAGTGAACAACCGGTGATAGTCTATCAGGCGGTGCCACTGATCCAAATAGTTCTGCTCCCTGAGATCTTCGGGAAACTCTCTGTGGACATACTCTCGCAAAATGTCTTGATCGTTTGCAGGTACGGCAACTACCAGTTACTCCTTGACATTGCTCAGTGGGATGTCTCCCTCCGCAAGTGTTACAATAAACCCCGATGTAACTCTGACTAGAACCACTGGAACTAGACGAACCGCTTCCTAAATTCTTGAACTGTTTCCTTCGGGCTTTCAAATAGTTTTTCTTTCCACCACTGCTACTACCAGTCTCAAGTCCGAGAGGTGGTTGCTGTGGTCTCGATGCTGGAGGCACAAACAAAGCTCCTTTCTGTCTCATCAGACTGGCTTCGGCTCTCTTGGCTCTACTCAAAGCATCAGCAAAATTATAGGATCGGCCCTGTGTTTACCAATGTCAATATCTCAGGATTCAATCCCTTACCAAACCGATCAGTCACAGCTTCATAATTCTCAGCCACGTGAGGAGCAAAACGTAGCAAGGTAGAAAATTGAGCAACATATTCTTCAATGTTTAGCTGACCCTGTTTCAAATTTTCAAATTCTGCCCTCTTATCTTCTCGGTACGAAACTGGGAAAAATCTTCGATAAAATTCCACTTTGAAGATTTCCCACGTAATCACTGTACCACGCTGTCCTAAGGCTTCTTTGGTTGCAATCCACCAGCTCTTTGCGATCTCCTGTAACTGATGCCCAATCAGTTTAACTCTACATTCATCCGAGTACTCAAGTAAATCAAACAATATCTCTATATCATCTATCCAGCTCTCCCAATAAACAGTCGTCTCAGTACCCCTCAAGATCGGCGGTGTCAATGATTGAAACCTCTTAAACTGTATTTCCATCGGAGTTTCTGACACATCCATCTGATCAATCAAGATACTATCCCTGTTCTAGGATTCTTCAAGGAGATAAATCTGATTATCAAAAGGGTTAGTAACCAGATACAACAAACCTGTTTCAGTCCTCCTCTGATCATCTAACTGCTGAACAAGAATCGGTTCTGATTCACTTTAAATAATACATATTACCAAATCAAATCAGATAAATCAAGTAACATGTATTACAAAGCAATAAATCATGCTAGCAATCAAAACAAGGAAAGAAAACTCATTCTACCCCGCTCACTAGTTCTTCTATCTTAGTCTACAGACCTATTGCTCTGATACCACCTGCTGTGGGGACCCGGACGCTAATTCATGTCTTAATCATTATTAATGTCAAATATAATAATTAAGAAAAGTGGGACTAAATTTTTTTTTAATTATAAATGCGGAAACGTAAAAGTAATCTATCTGATATTTATGTCAAAATTAAAGTACAAGTCATGTACTACATGTCTCTCTCTCAACTAGGTTCAACGACTATACATCCAGTGCTGAATCCTATTCTGCTTCTGGGCCCGGATCTCCACGCTAACTATAATCTCTCATCCTCTTCCTGATCCTGATCCTGTCCCACCTGTTGTCATGCAAACATACAAACAAGACAACAGCCGGATAACTCCGGTGAGAATTACATTCAAAGTATAAAACATGTATACATGCATTTCATATAAATAGATATAACAGCATGAAACAGATATTCATAACATGTATCAAAATCAGAAACATGAATCAATACAAAATCTGAATCACACTCTATGACTCTGACTCGACTCATCCTAATCTAAGGATCCCGATTGGAATAAGAACATACACCCACCTACACTCCCGATCGGGGTGGTGGTACGTTCTCATTCACGGACTTTGGCCCTTTCCGTATCGAATCTCAGCGATAGGAGCTGCTTCACTCCCCAACATATCGATACGACCAAATGTCCGGCGTCTTGGCGAATCAACCACAGACTAGGCACCTCCGCCCTGCATATCTGTAAAACCTCTGTGACAATGTGCAATGGCCCAATGACGATTCCATCACTGTCGGGCACTTCTGTCACGAGATCAATCATCTACGACTAGGCGCATCCGCCTATGACACAATACATAAATCAATAGACCAAAGATATCAATCTCATTCAATTGCAAATATCAATGCAATAAGGTAAAGTATGTGATTTTGGGAAACTCAAGTCAAATCTAACTCGAGTTGTGCAATCCCGCATCAACATCAATTTATATCTTTCGTTTCGTTCTGTCGATCTTACTCTATCAAAGTCTCGAACTCACTGCCTGTCAAATCAATCTGGCAATAACAATATCGAATACACTGTATCAATGTATAACTCAATTCAAGACTTGTTCTGATCAATACTCAAATCAAACATAATCTGATCCATATCAACGATATCATGATACAATCTCGAAATACCGGCAATACAATACCAGTATATACAATCAACAACTCCTCTGATCCAAATCTGAATAATATCAATATACCCAGCAATACAGTATCAATCAAATATCAATCCCAACACTTTATAATTGATAACAACACAATTCTGATATCAATTCTCAATCAAATCAACTCTGAAAATCATAAAAATTCTATACGGTATCCGTTCTCAATCCGATTTTGATTATACGATGTTTAATATTGCAAGAACATCATATATGAATTATATGTGATTCCCTCAACATAATAATTTCAAGACATATCAAAACTTAGTAAAACTTACGTCCAGTTGTAGCCTGCGTCGATAGGAACACAGTACTGAAGTCGGATTATAATTCAGACGGACGGATTTTTCACAATCCAAATCTAAAGTCACGAACTTGAAGTTGGCCTCGATTTCTCGTTTTTCCCTTCTCTTTTCCATACTAACTGAAAGCTTGTATATATATATACACGTTGCATGAGAAGGCTAGGTGGCTCATTCTTTCAAGTAACACGTCTCGCGCATATGCGCGACCTCAACCGGCGCATATGCGCGAGACCTACTGGTCTCCGCGATAAGCTTCTCGGCAGCTCGCGCATATGCGCGCCCTCATTCGGCACATATGCGCGAGGTCCTTCACCATTCTTCACAACTCTCTGGTACCCTCGCGCACATGCGCGGATCCATGTCGCGCATATGCGCAAGGTCTTCTGCCTGCCTCGCATATGCGCGAGGTCTTTTCTTCGCACATAATTTCAACTTCTTTCTGGCTTCCCCGGTCTGATCCGTTCTGTCTATAATCACATTTCAATTATTCACACATCATATCAGATTATGATAATCAAATTCTCGGGCCTTACAAATATGATAATAATGATAATGGAGATCTTGATGATTGGTCTGACTGGACTGAATGTGCACATAATCAGAGAACTAGTTCTAGTTTTCCGCACTTGACTAGTTTATGATTTATGATTTTTAAGTTTATGTTTAAGATATTTTACGACTTCGATTAAGTTTTGAGTGATTTTTGAGAGGTTGTTAGTTTTAGCAATTTTGCTAAGTTAATATTTAAAAACTATTGACGATTTATGGTTTTGAATATTTTATTTGATCTTCAAATATTGTTGGCAGTTGTATTTTAAAATAGTACAAAATGTTTTAATAAATAATATGAGTATTTCGGCCGAATTAATGGAGTATAAAAAATATCTATAGTACTTTTTAATAAAACGAGTAGTGGACGTTTCAGGATCTATCGCCCAATACGAATACGAATACGAAGTCACAATTAACGATCTGAATTAAACAAAAAATGAATATGAACATGTTTAATATGAATATGAATATATTTATGATGTTATGAAAATGTTTATGGCTAAAGTTTATGCATCATTATGAAAATATTATTTTACGTACAAGTATTTTCATTGTTGCATGTCATATGCATATGTATTATTTGTTGTCAAGATTATGGTTTGCTGAGTCTTTAGACTCACTAGGTGTGATTGATGCAGGTGATTACTGATAATAATAATAATGGAGGTCTTGATGGTTGACTTTGCTGGACTGAAGGTGCACATAACTCGAGGACTAGCCCTTTTAGTTTTCTGCATTTACATTTATGATTTATGTTAAATATTTTACGACTTTTATTTATGCTTTTGAGATGTTTTTGAGAGGTTGATAGTATAGGCTATACTTTTCAAATAATGCTTTTAGGTTTGGTAAATTGTTGGATGGTTTTATGTTTTGACTATTTCCTTCGATTTTCAAATATTAGTTGATTTTTATATTTTCAAATGGTGTCAAAAAATATTTTATATGCATGGGTATGTATTTTGGCTGATTATTGAGTGTTTAAAAAAAACTCTAGTACTTTTTAAGCTAAACAAGTAGTGGGCGTTTCAGTAAGGAAGTAGAAATTTGTGAGGGACGAAGCCCCAGCGGAACCCGTTTATGGGACAAATCCCCGTGGGAACCCAACGACCGAATTTCCAGCAAAAGAATATGATTATATGTATGATCAAAGGCTCAGTTGACGGATGAGAGTGTCGCTGATGTCCCCGCCTGACTATTGGCCAAGACACATAACAGAAAAGTGGTTAATGTTGTCTCACTGCGTAGTACCATCGTTACACATAAGATTGATCAATCGACCGAAGGATGAAAGGATGGTCACGATTAATGAACGAAATTCATCTTAAATGGAATGGATATGTATATGTTTATGATGAAAAAAAATGATATGATGAAAGGAAAGAGGTTTAATGTATGCATATTCATGAAAAACTATTTTTGTTAAAAGTATTTTAACTGTCACATGTAATATATATGTATTACTTGCTATCATGGTTAAGGTTTGCTAAGTCATTAGACTCACTAGGTATAGGGGTGTTCATCGATCGGTTCGATTCGATTTTCGATTTTCGGTTTTGGAAATATATAATCCGATATCCGAACAATTTTTCTTCGGTTTGGTTTGTTTTCTACTAAAACGGTTCGGTTATTTCGGTCGGTTAATTTGGTTTTGGTATAATTATTTAAATTAATAATATAAATATATTGTAAAATATAATATGTTAACTCTTCCTAAGTAAAATATTTAAATATAAGGTCTAAATTAATTAAACAAATAACAATCAACTAAAAATTGTTCAAAATGATTTTCATTCACTAAATATCATATCAAAATATAAAATATAAATAACAATATAAAAAATTATTAATTTAATGAAATTTCGATTTTTTCAATTTTGACATATATAATCCGAAACCGAATCAAATAAACTTCGATTTTAACATTTATATCCGAATTAAAAAATTCGGCTTTCGGTTCGATTCAGTGTTCGGTTTTTTCGGTTTGATTTTCGGTTTTTTCGGTTTTATCCGAAGTTTGAACACCCCTAACTAGGTATGATCGATGTAGGTGAGCATGACTTTGATAATGTTGGAGTACTTGATGGCTGAACTAACTGGACTGATGGTACACATAACCCGAGGACCTTTGCTAGTTTTCCGCATTAGTATGATTTTAAAGATTTGACAACGTTTATGACTTTTATGCTTTTGAGTGGTTATGGAAAAAATTTATGAGTTTATGCTATTTTTGAAAAATGCTAGTTTTAGGTTTTTGGTTGACGATTTTATATTTTGTATTACATTTTAATTTTTTAAATAAAAGTTGATTGGTTTATTTTAATAGCAAAAGTATATATGCATGTACTTATATTTTTGACCGAAAGGTTTTAAAGGAGGAAAAAAAATTTATAGTATATTTTAAAGAAAAATGAGTAGTAGATGTTTCAAATCCAATTTCGACGCTAAATCGTTTAGATCTCTAATGCAATCTATTGATTACAAAATGAATTTAAAAAAATATGAAACTCAAGTTTTGATTATCAAGAGCTGTTATATATGTGGACCAAAATTATGAAGATTTAAAATCAAACATAATTAAAATCGTATTTATTAGCTCAAAATTTTCTGGGTGTTTTCTTGAGTGTTTTTAGTTGAAACTCAAGAATACATGCTCAAATTTTTGGCTAGATCTTGGTGAAGTTAATACTCTAGCCATAGCGAGTCATTTCCAACCACTATCTACTCTTTTTTTTAAAACAAAAATTTACCACTCTTTATATACGTCAGAATCTCCTTATTCTAGACAAAAAAGAAAATCAAGAGAGAAGACAACAAACATTGATCTCCATAACATAATTCACACAATATTTCATTGTGAAATATGTTTTATATGAGAATCGATCCCCCGACACTCAGAAATAATAACTCACGTCACTCCAAATCTTATCAACTTGCCTATGCCTTACCACTATTTCTAATGGCTTGAAACATGAAACATTAGAAAATTATCTAAATTGATTGAAATAATTAAAAAAAAAATCAATAATTGAAACTTCTATCTTTCCCAGCAAAGGCCTAAATATTGATTTTTTTTAATTGAAATAATTAAAAAAAATCAGAAAGTAATATTGCTTGACAGATGTACGTTAATATGACACCAATAATATAGGATTATGAATTTGTGTTTTATCAGAATTAAATATTGTGTCAAATGTTACAACATTCAAGACAACATGCAGCAGAATATTAAAGTTTGCAACAAAAATTCACTTTAAATAAATAGATAGACAAGATTAAATTTGCACAAGTATAAATACTTGTGAGGTGCCTCAGGGCAAAAATTAATCACTACAAAAACAAATCGTTTACAAAAACCAATCACTAGTGATTTTCACAAAAAATCAATTTCCTCAACAAGTTGAGAAAATAAATGCTTTCTAAAACAAATAACCAGAATAAAAAATCAATCAAGAAAGCAAAACCGTGATGGCGAAAGAAGAGCGACGAAAACAATCTTCAGCCAACTTCATTACGGATGTTGTATGTAGATGTCCCCAACATTCAAGGCAACTTGTGTGACGACAAGCTTCAAAGTGGCACCAACGTTGATAGTGTCTTTCTCTGAAATTCCACGATGTGCGAAAGTGTGTCTATGATAAATCTCAATGAAGAAGCCGAGAGAAGAGAGAGTTTCAATGATGTCCTTGATCTCTTATTTATAGATATAGAAGTTTATCTCCACAAGGAAACCTATTTCATAAGGAATGTAAAAGTTTAATTAGAAATAAACTTATTTAAACATTGATACCATATCTTATAAATCATCATTATAAATATCATATCTAGAATATATTTGTATTATTTCATTATTTAGAAAGGCAAAATCTCACAAAATAGTATATGAAATCAACTTAACAAAGAAAAGATAATTTTAGGGAAATAATTTAAATTTAAGGAATTATATCAATTAATTTCGGAAATATTATTTTCCTTCAATCTCCCCCTTTTTGCCTTTCTGGACAAAACGAGATCAAACTAAATTTTTTATATTCTAGATAACTCCCCCTGATTAAGAGAATTTTCTCCCTCTGAATAAAACAAAGTTAGCACTGGGTGTTGTTTTCAGAACAATTTGAGAAACTACATCAGAACAAGAAAAACACAGACAAAGCTCAAATAAACAGAGATAGCAAAAGAAACGAAAAACAACAAAGCTAAACAAAACCAAGAAAGGTTTGATTTCCATCCCCCTCATCCGTATCTTCAGCTTCTTCTTCAGAATCTCTAGTCCCGCATGAACCAGCCTCATTAGTCCCAGTGGTTTGATCAACTTCTCCCCCTTTTTGTCCAAAATGGACGCCTTCGGCCAGAAGTAGTCGGTAGGTGGCAGCCACACTTTCATAGTGCGCTAAGCCGGCTTTGGCTTGCTCAATTTTGGCCAGAGCATGATCAAGATGGGCTTGCACATCTGGGACAGTGAAGTGGATGAAGTCAGTGGTCTGGGAAGTAGCAGAGGTGCTTGGTGGAGGCCCTGAAATAGGTGGTGCTCGGGGAGACTCAGTCCAGGGAAGATCAAACCTGCGATTTCCTTTGAAGAAGGCGGGAGCAATTTTGAAAGGGTCACCTATATGAGACAGGTGTTCATATATATCCCTAACAAAACCCTGTAAGATCAGCACCCCATAAATTAGGCTTGGGAATGGAAGCTTAGATGCTTTGAGTCCACCGTCAGCATATTGCATCACCGTATCGAACACGTGCCTCCCAAAGTTAAAAGCTGCATTTGTTCCGATGGAATAAAGCACTATTGCTTGGTGTCAGGTGACAACTGTGGTATTGGTGGAGGGTGTCCAATTTCGGATAGCCAGCTTATGGAGGACGGAGTAGGACGAGGTTAAGTTGGCAGCCAAGCAGTTTCTTGGGATGGACAGGAAATTGAGGAATAATGCCTCCGGTGAGTGTTTAAGTGACTAGATGAATATCCGGGGCAATTCCATCAACATCAGGCGTGGGGGTCTGGAAAATTTCATTGACGGTAGAAGGGTTGAAGTCATAGATCTTGTTTCTGACAAACACCTTCCCATATTTGGCCTGACCGTTCATAACTCATGGCTGATGACAAATTTGCATAAAATTCAAATACCGGTCGATGACAGAATGGCGTGACTGCTGACACAGTATAGACGAGAAGGCAGTGTTTGAGGAATGACGCCAAATTGTGTCGGGCAAAAGCATCAAAATCTATATTCTGTTCCTCGAGCAAACCGCGGTTGGCATACAAGTACCACTGAGACACTATTCGTTCTATGTAGAACTTGGTGCTGAAAACACCATCAAGATCATAATCAGCTAGGTCTGTGTTGGCCGAAATGTGGCCAAAATTTTCAGCAACATCCTCCTCAGTAGAGGAATCTGCATTAATGTAAGTAGCAGGAGAGGCACCATCATTAGGAGCATCGACAGAATGGGAAGAGGATGCAGCAGAGTTGTCACTATTAGAGAGACTTTTAGTAGTTTCTTTCAACTCTTCACCACTGAGATCAGCAAAGGGAGTGCTTTGTGGGTGCCCAGAGTTAGAGGAAGCATACCTTTTGTCCTTTTTCAGGGTGGCCATAAATTGGGCCCGAGACACTTCATCCTCATCAGACGAGGAGGGTTCCTGTGGAGCAACCTGGGTGGCTTTAACATGAGGGCGCGAGTCTGCCGTACCAGATGATGACGAGGAAGACGGCACAGTAACACGTGGTGCGGGCTTTTTTCGGGCAACTAACTCGTAGTTCCCGTCATTTGAATCATCGCCCGAGTTTTCGGTTGGATCGATCTGAAACGTCCTGCCCTTTTTATTGCTTTAAAAGTACTAGAATTTTTTTTTTTTAAAACCTCACTTAGCATCGGCCGAACCATAAAATATTTTTGACAACATTTTAAAAATAAACATCCAACTGCTATTTAAAAGTCTAAAGGAAAATATTTTAAAGCATAAAATCGTCAAACATTTTACCAAACCTAAAAAGCAATAATTTGAAATTAATAGCTCATACTAAACCTCTCAAAAATCTCTCAAATGTATAAATAAATTATCTTAAAAATCTTTAATCATAAAGCATGAGTCAAAAGTCATAATGCGGAAAAAGTAGAAGCGCTGGTCCTCGGGTTGTGTGCGCCTTCAGTCCAGTCAAATCACCCATCAAGTCCTCCCTCAATACCACCTGCATCCATCACACCTAGTGAGTCTAAAGACTCAACACACCATAATCTTGATAACGAGTAATACGTAATACAGTCAACATATAACGGTGAAAAATACTTGTACTTAAAATATCGTTTTCATGAAGATGCATAAACACAACATTTTCGTAAACATTTTCATGATGCATAAAACTTTAAACATAAACATTTTCATGAGATGCAAACATGAATTTCCTTTTCCTCAACATGACATGACATAAAACCTTAAACATAATCATGAACATTTCCTTTTTTTTTTTTTCCATTGTTGAATTCAGATCATTAATTGTGACTTTCCTGATCATGCTCATGAGGGTCGATGGATCCATCTACATAAAACCACAGTACTGGGCGGCGGGGGACAACGGCAACACTCTCACCAGTCAATTGGGCCCTGGCCTATCATGATTCGAATAGAAATACGATCGTCGGGGCTCCCTCTGGGGCCTTTTCCCATAAATGGGCTCCCTTTGGGGCCTTTTCCCCGCACGATATTCCCATTCTTCCGTTACCACATATCCGTTACCACATATTCGCAATGATGAAAACACGATCGTCGGGCTCCCACTGGGACCATAACCCTCACGGCGTCGCCAACATTAACGAATTAGTCACAAATATTTCACATCCTTCAACATTTTTCATTCACATCACTTTAGAAAAATCATGAATATCATTACGTTTTTCATTTTTGAAACCAAGAATGCAACATGTATTTTAAATGTATTCTTAAATAATAAAAATCCCTTAGACATTTAAAAATCATCATTTAATCATGAACAATTAATAAACATTTAAAAATAATCATATTTTCATAAAAATAGCATTTAGGACACTGTCATGACGTTTACTAATTTCTAGGTGTAAAAAGACCGTTTTACCCCTGGATGTAAAATTTCCCGGTTTTGACATTTTCTTAATTTCATTGACTTTACCAGTGTCCCAAATAATTATTTAAGCTTACATGAATTTTCTCATATTTTTATTTAGCATAATTCGATGACTGTTAAATTTATCTTTAAATATAACATTTTAATGCGTTTTAATCCCGAATTAAACCAAACCTTACTATAAAATTCCCAAATTAAAAACTTAGACTTAAAATAATTATTTAAGCTTAAAACTAATTTTTCATAATTTTATAAAGCTTAAAAACTAGGCGTTTCGATTGACTCGTTAATTAGTGTTTCGTGCGGCGATTAAATCACGAATAAATCTAAAACTCGTTATTTTGATCTCAAATTTTAAACATATCATTTTTAAGATTTATTCTACCCTTCCAAGCCATGAGCCACCCCCGTGGACCCTTGGATAAATTTTTTAGCTTTATTAATTTCGTTTTTGACACCTTATCCAACACACCGAGCCATCTCCTAATTTAATTGAGCCACGCCCGAGCCACCTTGAGCCAAAACTTAGCCAACCCATCTAGGGACCCTAATGTGCAAGCCCAGCCCGTAAAACAACCCCTGGCCCGCTCAAAACCTTCCTGAATCTTGACCCAAAATCTGTACATGTGTGTGTGAGTTTCATAGTTGCTCTAGGACTCCTAGTTATCCTAGGACTCTACCAGCTGAGCCACTACCGAACCCAGCACACCCTAACCCTCCCTGTGCCACGCCCAGACCATGCCCAGACCAGCCCAAGCCCTGTACCCCGCGCACGAGCCGCCTGAAGTTGGACAGCAACCTGCGCGCTACCTTTTGCTGCCCTGCGCTTCCTCACTTTTGTTCAACCAGCAGCGACCAAGCAACTCCAGCCCCTAGCCCGACCACTGACCCTCCTCCTAAGACCCCGATGGACCCCTAGCCCAGCCCCAAACCGAGCCACAACCCTCTTGTACATCAGCGGGTCGCGATCAGCTCATGGGGGAGAGTCCCACTTCACGTGGACTCTTCCCCAGCCCCAACCTCGAACCCTAGCCACCCTAGCACCCAACCCAGCCCTAGAACAAGACCACCCCTGACCCTGACCCATGCACAAAGACCGAACCACTTGTCCCTCAAATGCACATAAACCTCTCTCGGCCCCCTTTTGTATCTCTCGACTGTTCCAGTTTCTTTTCTTAACAAGTTGTATCATATTTTAATCAATAATTATTCATATAACAACCCATAAACCTTACCTAATCATGGCAGCCCCTTAACACATGTTTAACATAATTTTTGCAACAATTTCATGCCTCAAAAATTCATATATATTATAAAAACGAAATTGTTTCATGTTGTACTTGTTTTTCATGCAAAAATTCAATTAAATAAAATAATATGGTGTGAAAGATGAGAAAAGAAAGAATTATGGCGTGCCTTTGCGTTATATACGCTCGAATAAACGTTGACGACGAAGAACGGAGGGACACCTTGGGTTGAACTTGCTAGCACCTTTGAAAATCCTTCCCAAATTGTATATGTGCTGTGTGTGTGTATGAGAGAGGGGTGGGGAGAGTTTTCCTATTTTTGAAAGAGAGTGGCCGATTGTTTTTGGTTTCTAGAATAGGGTTTTTGATTAATTGATACTTTAAATACTAATTAATCAACCTCAAGGCTTTTAGGCCTATTAAGCCTCCAAATTAAACACATTAGTCTAATTAGGATTTTAATAAAATATTAATAAAGTTTTTTTCTTTAAATATGTGAATTTATTAGCCGGGATTTCCAAAAAGCTCGTATTTTAGTTGAAAAACCAACACCGATAAAATTTACGTCCCGGCGTATAAAATCACCACAAAACCCTTTATTTTTAAAAATACTTAAAAAGCATCACCCTTAATTTAAATAATTAAAAAAAATTAACCGATAAAAACATTTTCTATTTTCCAGCCCTCGGTCTCCGTTCCTCGATCGCAACTCGAATAAACTTTAAAAATACATTTTAATGCAACCATGTAGAAAAATATATTTTAAACATGCAAATATGCACAATATAATTAATTCATGCAATGAAAACATTTAATTAAAATACAAGAAAATTTAATAATTGCATGCATGTGGTTCGCGTGGACCTTTAAATTTTCGGGGTATTACACAATCAGTGATGGGCGAGTGGAGGGCTGGCCCTTGTATCGGAACAGCTTGCCAGGTGTGAGGTCCGGGTTATACCCAGCCTGTCTCTTTGATCGTTGCACATGTGATCGTGGTGGATTGGGAAACCTAAACATCGGAGGATTGTCAAGATCTACTGGATTCCCTGGTTCCCCTGGAGCAATGACTTCCAATGGTTCTAGAGTTAGAGTAGCAGGGATGATCTGCAGGTTTGGAGCAGTTGGTGTTACATCATAGGTTGCGGGAGTTGGGGCAACATCCTCTGTATGACCCATCTCACTTCGTATATCATGGGAATCAAAGCCCTTCCCTGCCATTGATTGTAAATTTAAAGTTAAGTAATGACGGTAGTGGGAAAATACAGAAAGCAAAGAGAAATTGCTGGCGCAATTTTTCGAGGGTTTGCAGAACAGTAAAAATGGGGGTAATGTGAGTTAGGCGGTGTAAATCAAGAGGATAATCATGAAGCACAGTGCAACAGTAAAATAAACTGATTAATTCCCAAAAAAACGAAACGGTAAAAAAAAAACTAGCCGTTCACCCTTTCACTCAATTACTGAGATGAGTTTGTGCACAATACTATTTCAAAAATTCCAGAAATAAACCAACATCGAATTTAACACCACTAGACATCAACGATCATATGAATTCGATTTTTTTCGCAAAGTCTGAACTTTCATCGAATTGTACTTTGTTGAACTACTCATGTCCATATGACACAACAATATTCACAATGATATGCATGGTCTATATATGCCTACTAACAGAGTGTAACAAAAATTGAAAGTAAATATGAGATATGTTCACAAATGAAGTGTTTGGCAACATCTTCTGACAACACGTCCAATATCAAAATTTATTTTGATTTTTCTGCACACTTAGAGACTTATCAACTTTCTTATTATAAAAGTGGTAGCTCCCACACTAGAAGAACGGTCTTCTTTAGGACTCCTCTAGGTAGCTTTTTCCAACTTCGTATGTTTTCCTTTCTGTATGAAACTCAGAAGAGGTAGCTGTCACACTAAAAGCACAGTCTTCATTGGAATCTTTTAGCCTTTTCCCATCTTGTCTTCTGATACAGAGCATATGCAATATGCAAAATTGATTTGTCTTTTTACTATATTTTTTTATATCACTTTTCGTATGGGACAATGTCATGGAGTACATGATCATCCTTCAACTACTTTGTGATTTAATTAGAATGTTAAGCATATCCAAGTGTGTTAAGTTTAGATAGAACAAGAAATTTTAAGTGCACCAGAAAATTATGCAACATTGTGATAACACATCATATAACAGTATGTATGCAAATGCAGTATGTCTAAGTCCTAGAAATGCACATGCATGTTAGGTGTTGTCCGAGATGTTGTAACATCTGGAACAACATCTATGAATGATCAGGCAGAACACATGCTGAGAGATTTCCTGAGGTTGGAGAATCTCTCAAAGTCTAATGCTTTTGTGAATATATCGGCCAGTTGGTTATTTGTATCCACAAACTTCATCCGAATTAATCATTTCTCTACTAGATCTCGAATAAAATGATGTCTTATGTCAGTGTGCTTTGTTTGAGAGTGTTGTACTGGATTTTTTGAAATGTTAATAGCACTAGAATTATCACAGTACACAATTAAAGGTTCGTCCATAATCTTCTATCATTTGATTCATCCACAAAAATTGAGTTCAACCACTTCCTGCTGCCACATATTCGGATTCAGTAGTTGAAAGTGGAACACAGTTCTGTTTTCTACTATGCCATGATATCAAGTTATTTCCAGGATAAAAGCATCCTCCAGTAGTTCTTTTTCTATAATCCAAATCCCCAGCCCAATCAGCATCTGAGAACCCTACTAGATTCGAGTTGGTTTCGTGAGTATACCATAATCCTAAGTCTATGTTCCGGCTATGTATCGTAGGATACGTTTTACGGCTTTTAAGTGAGAATTCTTAGGATTAGATTGGTATCTAGCACACAAAAAAACACTAAACATTAAGTCTGGACGATTAGCAGTCAAGTACAGGAAACTTCCTATGATGTTGCGGTATAAGGTGTTGTCAACATTTTCGACAGAATCATCTTTGGATAATTTTTCGTTGGAGCCCATAGGCGTCTCCATGTGCTTTGTGTTTTCATTAGCAAATTTCTTTATCAAGTTTTTTGCATACTTACTTTGACACAAAAAGATGCCATCATGCATTTGCTTGATTTTCAAACCAAGAAAAAACTTAGCTCACCAACCATGCTCATTTCGAATGTGGATGACATGCACTCAAAAAAATTATCAGCATGCTTTTGAGATGAGGAACCAAAGATTATATCATCAACATAGACTTGAAAAATAAGGATTTCACCTTTGGATTTCTGAATAAAAAGGGTATTGTCTACCTCACCTCCCTTGAACCCAATTCAAGAAGATATTCTGTTAGTCTGTCACACCATGCACGTGGTGCTTGCTTCAAACCACAGAGAACCTTTTTCAACTTGTACACATGATTCAGATTATATGGATCTTCAAATCCTTTAGGCTGTCTGACATATGCTTCTTCACACAAGTTACCATTTAAGAATGCACTTTTAACATCCATTTGAAACAATTTGATTTTCATTAGCATGCAATAGCTAGCAATAGTCGGACTGACTCTGTAGAACTCGTAACTTAGACTACGTATAAGCCATGCATAATTCTAGTATTTAAATTAAAATGATTTTATTGCATGAGTATTTAAATGCTTTTCTTTAATTTAATTATTTTCCGTAGTAGTTTAATTTTTTATCATTTCAGTTAATTCAGTGGGGCCGGACTGGAGTTGGAGTTTAGAGATAAAATTTAAGATTTAGAAAACATTTTCAGAATTTATTTTAGCTAGCAAGTAAGTTAATTTAAATTAAAAGGAGGTTTAGGGATTTATTTAAGCAACTTGAGGTGAGTAGAAAATAAATTCATTTAAGTTCCATAATTAAGGGGTTAGTTCACTAAATTATTTAAAGGATAGGTAAGGCATTAAAAGGATTAAAATTTACTAATTGAACAATATATCTCCTTCCACTTATTTGATAATTTCGCCCCCCCCCCCCCCCCCCCCCCCCCCCCCCCCCCCCCCCCCTGAGTGAGACATCATCTCTTTGCCAACTCACCTTTGACCCATTCTTTGATATTCTAGCGTGATAACCTTTTTAATTATTAACCACCCTTAATTAATTAATTAATGAGCAACATCCTTGCCTTGTAAACATGTGGGATTCGGTCATAGCCTCCAACAAAACACCCGAACAAATATTTGTTATCAACCAAAATTCAAATTTCAAAATAGGAGACTTGGTCTTGCATTTTCCCATTAAATTTGCAACCATTCCCTCACTCACCTAACCAATATTTTCCCCTCCCTATCACCGAAATCTGAGAGCATTTTCAGAGCCTTAAAACCGTGGGTTTCATAGCTTAAAACAAGAGGGAATCGAGTACGAAACAAGGAAGCAAGATCACTCCACCTCGTCCGTGCCGAATCGTCTTATTCTTTCGTTTTTCTTTCAAACGAAACCAGGCATGCATATGTTCTTCCTTGACACTTCAATCAAGTCCTATTATCATTTATTTTCATTACATGATCATCATTTCCATGGCAAAAACCGAAACACACCAAGAATTTTCAGAAAAATAAACATGCAGATTTCGGCCCCTCCATTTCAAGCTTCACGATTTAATTTGTTTTGATGGTTTCAGGTATTGGTTCGATTCCAGGCTCCCAAGGAAACATCTAGACATGTAATAGGATACATTAGGACCATGTTGGTCCATTCATGTCACCCTATGAACGCTGGAAGTCGAGAAAATGACAGCAACTCCCCATTTGTGTCCATTTGAGTTTCGAAAATTCAGTTTGCTGTCAAAGGGAAAAGTTTCTGATCATGGCTGCCCAAAAGGCCTATAGCCATGGTTAGAACACTTCCCTAGCATGTCTAAGACGTGACTAAGTCGGCCTTTTGAAGGCTTGGTCCATGGTAAATCGGTTTTTAAATAAAACGCAAGAACAGCCCCTTTTCCCATTTCGGCTTCTTATTTTTACAGCAAGTATGGTTCGACTTTTGTGGAATGATGTGGATCTTGGTTCGCCTATGGCTCTTAGCCACGGTTCATACCATACCCCTAGATGTCTAGATAGTGCCTTGGTCAATCAAATGTCCCTATAACGACACGAGACAGCAAACGAAGCACAACACCACACGCGCATGCAAAGGTGCACGCGGGTGAACTTTTGGATTGTCGTTGGTGTGATGCGAATTGTGGCTGGCCTAGGGCCCTTAGCCATGGTTCAAATCATTCCTTGGAATTTTTTTAAGAGCCTCTTGTCGGTGGTTCAAGCCCCAATGGCTGGTAGTCTTGAAACGACGTAAGGAAACGCAAGCATGCTGCTGTATTTTGTGGACAGCAAGTGATGCGATGGTTCAGTGGCTCGTTCGAGTCCTTGGTTGGTTTTTAGCCTATGGCCTTGGACTGGACAGTGCCTCATTAAGTTAGGAAGGTCATGTTTTTGGTCGTTTGTGATTCGGATCATTTTTGAGGTCATACGAGGATTTACGGTGCGATATGCCAAATTGACTCTCGAAAGAACGTTTCATGTTTTGGCCTCCATTCACCTAGATTTTGATCCCAGCACTTTAGGAGCATTATTTCATCATTTAAGGCGTAATTTAATCATGACTACTTGATGGTTCGGTGTTGGTTCGGGTTGGCACGGAGTCATGATTAAATACAAAGTCGTAGGCGCAATTGTCTCAGTTTTCGGATTTAATTGCATAGTTTGGTCAAGTTAAAGCTATTGCATATTTTCATGGCATATGTAGGTTGCAGCGAGCCTGGGAGCGATCCAATCCATTCAGTAAAATTATTGCAGGATATTTAATTATGTTAATTAATTATATTACGTGCAAAAATATTCATTTTGAGATTTATGCGATATTGCTTGTGGTCACTTTACTATCATTATTAAACCCGGTCGCCAGTTACCGGTCCGGTTGCCAGTTACCGGTCAGTTCAGTTGTTTCACCCTAGTATACTGTGGCAGTAGTCTGATCAGACGTACATTATTAAACCCGATCGCCAATTACCGGTCCGGTCTCCAGTTACCGGTCAGCTCAGTTCAGTTAAGTTCAGGGACCACTTGCGTAGACCATAATCTCACCAGAATATTATTACAAGTTATTTCATGACAGGGCTCCAAGGAGCAACCATTTTCATTTATGATTTCCTAGTTCAGTGACGCACGTATTATAATTAATCATGACACGACATTTTTACGATATGCCTCATGACATGATATTTTCACTTGCATGCAGTGTTACCATTTATTTACTTGTTATTTACGATATATGCATGTTGAGTCTTTAGACTCACTAGACTTGATTGTTGTAGGTGCTGATGATGTCGGGATCGAGGGCGGGGACTAGTGAGTCAGCTCGAGTCGGTAGTAGTAGGACCCGAGGACCTCAGTTCAGCATTTATTATTATTTGATTGCTCAAATATTTTGTTTGACGTTGGATAAACTTTTACTGTTATTCAAAAATGTTAATTTTTTCCGCTGCAATTTTGATCATCAAACTTTATTTATCAGTTCATTTATGAATTAGGCAATTTAAAAAAAAATTAAAATTTTTTCGCAAATTTTCAAACACGGATTTTTAGGCCTCTACAGCTGGTATCAGAGCAATGGTTCTGTAAAGGGTTGTACTACTACTGACCACGAGAAGCTCATGAAGTCACGTCTTCGGTCTGTAAGTTTTACATTTACGCATTTTATTTAAAGCATGAATTATTTGACAGCATGTTTTCATGAATTATTTTACGTCCAGATTTATTTTATTACTCAGTATTTAAATTTAAATGAATTATGGAATTATACATGTTGGTTACGTATGGGTTATGTATGGAACAGTATGCCCCCTCGACGCATTCTCGAGCGCACTAGAAATGAGGAGCCTCGCCAGGAGGACGGGTAGGAGCAAAGGAAGGAGAGAGACTTACCACCTCCACCACCACCTCCACCTGACATTAATGCCCAGATGCTAGCTGGGATGACGCAGTTCTTCGCACAGTTTGCGGGGAACAATGCCGTGGCGACCAGGCCGACAGGGCCCGAGGCTGTATATGAGAGATTTATGAAGATGCGTCCGAAGAGGTTTTAGGGACGTCTGACCCCATGATTGCCGAGAACTGGATCAAGTCCCTCGAGGTTATCTTCGAGTTTATGGAGCTTGGGGATTCAGATCGAGTTCGTTGTGCCTCTTATCTGTTCGGAGGAGATGTCCGCTTATGGTGGGAAGGAGCTTCAGTAGCCCTTAACTTAGCTACACTATCTTGGGTGCGCTTCACGGAGGTGTTTTACTCCAAGTAATTTACTGATGAGGTGCGTTCGCATTTGATAAAGGAGTTCATCACCCTGAGACAAGGAGATCTGACTTGTTACGGAGTTCATCCATAAGTTTGAGAGGGGCTGTCACTTTGTGCCCTTGATTGCGAACGATGCCAGTGCCAAGCGGAGGCACTTTCTGGATGGTCTGCGGCCGATCTTACGTCGCGATGTTAGGGTTGCTTGCCCTACTACTTTTGAGGTTGCTGTTTCTAGGGCTCTGGCTGCAGAGCAAGATCTGATTGATATAGAGAGAGATCGCTTGGGAAAGCGACCAGTTCAGGTACCACACCGTCCTCCTCCTCCTCAGCAGCATCAGCATTAGCATAAGAGGCCGCATCACGGCCCGCCCAGAAACAGAGGAGGACCTCAGCAGCAGCAGCAGCAGAAGGGACGTGCCGTCCCGAGGACTTTTGAGCACCCAGTTTGCCCTAGGTGCTCACGCCGTCATCCTGGAGCATGCATGTATGGCTCAGGGAAATGTTATAAGTGTGGCAGCACAGAGCACGTGCTGCAGCAGTGCCCCCGGAGTAATCTGCCTACCCAAGGCAGAGTTTTTGCTCTCCATGTTGCGGAGACGAACCTCGATACTATGCTGATGACAGGTACCTTACAAGCTTTAAGTTTACATTTGCATTCCAATGTTTTGGGAATCGGGATTAAGATTTTGAACTTAGAATTGCGATAGGATTGCATGCTCTACTCAGTATTATTTTCAGGATTTAGTTAGGAGAACTGCGACCTTTGCATGTCTATAAGCTTAGCTCTTGTGATTGTTTGGGTTCAGCTTAGTGTTCCGAACTTTCAGGGAGAATTTTCATAGCTGGCTCAGCTACCAAGGCCCTGATAGATTCAGGGGCTACCCACTCATTTATTTCAGAGGTCTTTGCGAATTTTCTTAAAGTTAAGACCATCGGGCTAGATGTAGCCTACTCAGTATCATTGCCTTCTGGAGAGGCCACCAATGTGATCCGAGACATAGATCTTGAGCTGCATGGAAATCTTGTTTATGCGGATCTTATCTTATTGCCGATGTTAGAGTTTGACATCATTCTGGGGATGGACTGGCTACTGCGGAACAGAGTTTTGATCGACTTTCAGCGGAGATCTATTCTAGTCCGACCGCCTGGAATGACGCAGTTCTTATTTGAGCCGGACAGGCACTTTCCTTTAGCGCGCATTATTCCTTATGTCCAGGCTAGGAAGCTCATGCTTAGAAGGTGTCGGGCATTTTTAGCAACTTTTATATCTGTCCCCGAGGCACCCAGTCAGTCAGCTTCAGATGTTCCGATTGTTAGAGACTTCTTAGATGTTTTTCCTGAGGACGTCTCTGGTAATGCCACCTGAGAGAGATGTGGAGTTTTCTATCGAGCTTATGCCAGGTACGGCTCCGATCTCAAAAGCACCATACCGACTTGTACCGACAGAGATGGCAGAGCTTAAGAAGCAGATTCAGGAACTTCTTGACAAGGAGTTCATTCGCTCTAGTTTCTCACCTTGGGGCACGCCAGTCTTGTTTGTTTAGAAGAAAGATGGCACGATGAAGCTTTGTATTGACTATCGGGAGTTGAACAGGGTCCAGTGAAGAACAAGTACCCACTTCCGCGGATTGAGGATCTGTTTGACCAGTTGCAGGGATCATCAATTTTCTCTAAGATTGATCTGCGTTAAGGTTATCACCAGTTGAGGGTGAGAGACGCCGATGTTTCGAAGACAGCTTTCAGGACTCGTTATGGTCACTACGAGTTCCTTGTGATGCCGTTCGGTTTGACGAATGCGCCAGCGATCTTCATGGATCTCATGAATCGCGTATTTCAGCCGTACCTCGACCAATTTGTGATGTGTTCATAGACAACATTCTCGTCTACTCCAAGAATCGGGAGGATCACAGCAGGCATCTGACCACAGTGTTGCAGACATTGCAGAAGCACAAATTATTCGCAAAGTTCAGTAATTGCGAATTCTTGTTAGAGAAGGTGGCGTTCTTAGGCCACATTGTTTCCAGCAGTGGCATTGAGGTAGACCCAACGAAAGTTGCAGCAGTCAGAGATTGGGTTTTGCCGCAGAATGCATCAGAGATCCGCAGTTTTCTTGGCTTGGCAGGATATTATCGGAAGTTCATTAAGGGATTCTCCTCGATTGCAGTTCCACTCACAGCACTGACAAAAAAGAATGTGAAATTTGTTTGGAGCGAGGATTGTCAGAAGAGCTTCGATACTTTGAAGCAAGCTCTTATGTCAGCAACAGTTTTGGCCGTGCCATCAGGGTCCGGTGAGTTTGTTCAGTATACCGATGCTTCGAAGCTCTGTCTTGGCGCCGTATTGATGCAGCATGGGAAGGTGATAGCATATGCCTCTAGACAGTTGAAAAACCATGAGAAGAACTACCCTACTCATGATCTAGAGTTGGCCGCAGTAGTTTTTGCCTTGAAGATTTGGAGGCACTATCTGTATGGAGAGAAGTGCCAGATCTTTACCGACCACAAGAGCCTCAAGTAATTCTTTACGCAGAAGGAGCTGAATATGCGTCAGAGGCGTTGGTTGGAGCTTGTGAAGGACTATGATTGTGACATTAGCTACCACCCGGGTAAAGCTAATGTAGTTGCGGATGCATTGAGCAGGAAAGTCGCAGTGATGGCTCATTTGACGATTCAGAGACCTCTTCAGCTTGAGATACAGAGGTTTGATCTAGAGACCTCTCTGGGAGTTGGGAGTCGAACTTGCCATTAGTAGAGTTCACCTACAACAACAGCTTCCAGTCTTCTATTGGTATGGCTCCGTATGAAGCACTATATGGCCGTAAGTGTAGATCTCCTGTTCATTGGGACGAAGTAGGAGAGAGAGCAGAGTTGGCTCCAGAGATTATTCAGCAGGCTGCCGATGTAGTAGTCAAGATCTGTGATCGGATGAGGACTGCTCAGAGTCGACAGAAGAGTTATGCAGATCAGAGTAGGAGAGACCTAGAGTTTGCTGTCGTCGACCATGTCTTAGTGAAGGTGGCACCTATGAAGGGTGTCATGATATTTGGGAAGAAAGGGAAGCTCAGTCCGAGATTCATTGGACCATTTGAGATCCTCGACAGAGTTGGGACGCTAGGTTATCGTGTGGCTCTTCCGCTAAATCTGGCCGGAGTACACAATGTGTTTCACGTCTCTATGCTGAGGAAGTATATGGCAAATCCTTCGCATGTCTTGAACTTTGAGCCGTTGCAGCTTACTCCGAACCTATCTTATGAGGAGAGACCAGTGCAGATCTTAGACCGGTAGGAGAAGAAGCTTCGGAACAAGCTGGTAAAGCGAGTGAAAGTCAAATGGCTCAACCATTCAGAGGAGGAAGCTACATGGGAGTCTGAGCTAAAAATGAGGAGTCGTTACCCCGAGTTATTCGGTAAGTTTTAATTTCGAGGACGAAATTTCTTTTAGGGGGGAGAGTTGTAGAACCCGTAACTTAGACTACGTATAAGCCATGCATAATTCTAGTATTTAAATTAAAATGATTTTATTGCATGAGTATTTAAATGATTTTCTTTAATTTAATTATTTTCCGTAGTAGTTTAATTTTTTATCATTTCAGTTAATTCAGTTAGGCCGGACTGGAGTTGGATTTTAGGGAAAAAATTTAAGATTCAGAAAACATTTCCAGAATTTATTTTAGCTAGCAAGTAAGTTAATTTAAGTTAAACGGAGGTTTAGGGATTTATTTAAGCAACTTGAGGTGAGTAGAAAATAAATTCATTTAAGTTCCATAATTAAGGAGTTAGTTCACTAAATTATTTAAAGGATAGGTAAGGCATTAAAAGGATTAAAATTTACTAATTGAACAATATATCCCCTTCCACTTATTTGATAATTTCGGCTACCCCCCCCCCCCCCCCCCCCCTAGTGAGACATCATCTCTTTGCCAACTCACCTTTGACCCATTCCTTGATATTCTAGCATGATAACCTTTTTAATTATTAACCACTCTTAATTAATTAATTAATGAGCAACATCCTAGCCTTGTAAACATGTGGGATTCGGTCATAGCCTCCAACAAAACACCCCAACAAATAATTGTTATCAACCAAAATTCAAATTTCAAAATAGGAGACTTGGTCTTGCATTTTCCCATTAAATTTGCAACCATTCCCTCACTCACCTAAACAATATTTTCCCCTCCCTATCACCGAAATATGAGAGAATTTTTAGAGCCTTAAAACCGTGGGTTTCATAGCTTAAAACAAGAGGGAATCGAGTATGAAACAAGGAAGCAAGATCACTCCACCTTCTCTGCGCCGAATTGTCTTATTCTTTCGTTTTTCTTTCAAACGAAACCTGGCATGCATATGTTCTTCCTTGACTCTTCAATCAAGTCCTATTATCATTTATTTTCATTACATGATCATCATTTCCATGTCAAAAACCGAAACACACCAAGAATTTTCAGAAAAATAAACATGCAGATTTCGGCCCCTCCATTTCAAGCTTCACGGTTACATTTGTTTTGATGGTTTCAGGTATTGGTTCGAATTCAGGCTCCAAAGAAAACATCTAGACATGTAATAGGATGCATTAGGACCATGTTGGTCCATTCATGTCACCCCATGAACGCTGGAAGCCGAGAAAATGACAACAACCCCCCATTTGTGTCCATTTGAGTTTCGAAAATTCAGTTTGCTGTCAAAGGGAAAAGTTTCTGATCATGGCTGCCCAAATGGCCTATAGCCATGGTTAGAACACTTTCCAAGCATGTCTAAGACGTGACTAAGTCGGCCTTTTGAAGGCTTGGTCCATGGTGAATCGGTTTTATATAAAACGCAAGAACAGCCCCTTTCCCCATTTCGGCTTCTTATTTTTACAGCAAGTATGGTTCGACTTTTGTGGAATGGTGTGGATCTTGGTTGGCCTATGGCCCTTAGCCACGGTTCATACCATACCCCTAGATGTCTAGATAGTGCCTTGGTCAATCAAATGTCCCTATAACGACACGAGACAGCAAACGAAGCACAACACCACACGCGCATGCAAAGGTGCACGCGGGTGAACTTTTGGATTGTCGTTGGTGTGATGCGAATTGTGGCTAGCCTAGGGCCCTTAGCCATGGTTCAAATCATTCCTTGGAATTTTTTTAAGAGCCTCTTGTCGGTGGTTCAAGCCCCAATGGCTGGTAGTCTCGAAAACGACGTAAGGAAACGCAAGCATGCTGCTGTATGTTGTGGACAGCAAGTGATGCGATGGTTCAGTGGCTCGTTCGAGTTCTTGGTTGGCTTTTAGCCTATGGCCTTGGACTGGACAGTGTCTAATTAAGTTAGAAAGGTCATGTTTTTGGTCGTTTGTGATTCCGATCATTTTTGAGGTCGTACGAGGATTTACGGTGCGATGTGCCAAATTGACTCTCGAAAGAGCAGTTTCATGTTTTGGCCTCCATTCACCTAGATTTTGACCCTCACCACTTTAGGAGCATTATTTCATCATTTAAGGCGTAATTTAATCATGACTACTTGATGGTTCGGTGTTGGTTCGGGTTGGCACGGAGTCATGATTAAATACGAAGTCGTAGGCGCAATGGTCTCAGTTTTCGGATTTAATTGCATAGTTTGGTCAAGTAAAAGCTATTGCATATTTTTCATGGCATATGTAGGTTGCAGCAAGCTTGGGAGCGATCCAATCCATTCAGTAAAATTATTGCAGGATATTTAATTATGTTAATTAATTATATTACGTGCAAAAATATTCATTTTGAGATTTATGCGATATTGTTTGTGGTCACTTTACTATCATTATTAGACCCGGTCGCCAGTTACTGGTCCGGTCGCCAGTTACCGGTCAGTTCAGTTGTTTCACCCAGTATACTGTGGCAGTAGTCTGATCAGACGTACATTATTAAACCCCGCCGCCATTTACCGGTCCGGTCGCCATTTATCGGTCAGCTCAGTTCAGTTCAGTTCAGGGACCACTTGCGTAAGACCATAATCTCACCAGAAAATTATTACAAGTTATTTCATGACAGGGCTCCAAGGAGCAACCATTTTCATTTATGATTTCTCATTTTAGTGACGCACGTATTATAATTAATCATGACACGATATTTTTACGATATGCCTCATGACATGATATTTTCACTTGCATGCAATATTACCATTTATTTACTTGTTATTTACGATATATGCATGTTGAGTCTTTAGACTCACTAGACTTGATTGTTGTAGGTGCTGATGATGTCGGGATCGAGGGCGGGGACTAGTGAGTCAGATCGAGTCGGCAGTAGTAGGACCCGAGGACCTCAGTTCAGCATTTATTATTATTTGGTTGCTCAAACATTTTGTTTGTCGTTGGATAAACTTTTACTGTTATTCAAAAATGTTAATTTCTTCCGCTGCAATTTTGATCATCAAACTTTATTTATCAGTTCATTAATGAATGAAGCAATTTTAAAAAAAAATAAATTTTAAATTTTTTCGCAAATTTTCAAACACGGATTTTTAGGCCTCTACAGGCTCAATGCAGGCAACAGGAGCAAAAGTCTCATCAAAATCAACCCCCTCAACCTGTGTGTACCTTTGAGCAACCAACCTTGCTTGGTTTCGAATGATGTTCCCTGACTCATCAGTTTTATTTTTAAAAATCCACTTTGATCCAATTATATTGACGTTGTCAGGAGGTGGAACTAGATCCCAAACATCATTTCGAACGATTTCTTCAAGCTCATCATGCATTGCATTGATCCAAAACTCATCTTTTAAAACTTCATTAACATTTTTATGTTCTAATTGAGATACAAAACATGAAAATCTGACCTGTGAATACATGGTACTCATGCACACCAGTCCAGCCATCTTTCGGTAATCGATTTTCTCCTTCTTTCGGGTTTGGACTTCACCTTGCACACTTCCAATTATTTGAGATGATGGATGTTTTTCTAGATCTTCGACGGTATATTCTGTCCATCATCTACTGCGTCATCATTGTTTCGTCCTCAAGTTCAGTGACTTCAGTGTCACGCATTGTGCTAGATGTTGCAACATCTGGGGCAACACCTGCATTATCCAGTACGATTGGATTTTCAAGGAGGTCTTCGACATCATCTTCAGCAGCTTTCATTTTGAGATCTGCACAATCATCAAAAAAAACATTGATGGATTCCATAATAGTCCTAGTTCTTAGATTAAACATGCGATAAGCTCGACTATTAGTGGCATATCCCAAGAATAAGCACTTATCAATTTTTGAATCAAACTTAGCAAGTTGATCCCTGTCATTCAAAGTATAGCAAACATATCCAAAAATATGAAAATATTTGAGATTAGGCTTCTTTCCCATGATTATTTCATAAGATGTCATGTTTGAGCCACTTCTCAAATACACTCTATTTGAAATATGACAGGTCGTATTTAGGGCTTCTGCCCAAAAATGATTTGAAATATTCTTTGAAGTCAGCATCACCCTTTCCATTTCTTGAAGCGTCCTATTCTTGCGTTCGGCAATCCCATTCTGCTGTGGAGTTTTTGGTGCCGAAAACTCATGTGAAATTCCTTTCCTGTCACAAAAGAATGAGAAAGAAGAATTTTGAATTCCTTATCATGGTCAGTCCCTGATCCTTCTCACCTTCAAACTATGAAAGTTTGTGATTCTTGTGACCAATTGTTTAAACACATCAAAAGTGTCTGATTTCTCCTTGATGAAACTTATCCATGAGAATCGTGAGAAATCATCAATACATATAAAAGAATATTTCTTACATCCAAAGCTTCTACTTCCATAGGACCCATAAGGTCCATGTGCAGTAACTCCATACAGCGTGTTGTCCCAGATGTTGCCAACACGGGGTGTGACACGCGAGTCTGCTTACCTTTTTGACAATCTCCGCACACATATGGCATACCAGATGAAAGATTAGGCATACCTCGTACTGCATCGTACTTACACAGGATTTTCAAGGTTTTGAAGTTACATGACCAAGTTTTTTATGCCAAAAAGTCGAGTTCACTGATTTTAGCATGATTGCATGAAAGTTCCTCGCCTATTTGATAACAATTGTCTGAAGACCTTGTACCTGTCATAATGCACAAGTTAGTTTCATCAAAAACTTCACAAGTATGTTTATTAAACTTGACATGTAAATTATCATCACACAATTGGCTTATGCTAATCAAATTCGAATTTAATCCTTCGACATGAAGCACATTGTGGAGCTTTGGTAATCCTTCAACATTCAATGTCCCCTTTCCTATAATCCTTCCTTTTGCTCCCCCTCCATACGTTACTCTACCACCCTTTTGATCAACATAATCAACGAGATGTTCTCGTGATCCTGTCATGTGGTGTGCGCTTCCACTATCAAAGTACCAGTAACCTGCAGTGTTAGTTTTTAATGAAGTATAAACAACATTAGAGTGAATTTTCACCTTTGGTACCCAAACCTGTCTTACAGTAGGTCTGCATTTGGAGGTGTTGCAGGAAGTGTTGTGCAACATTTGGGGCAACATTCGGCTTGACTTTTGTTTTATGCAGTCATCCCTGAGTTTAAAACAGTAGGGCCTGATGTGACATGGCTTAAAGCAGTAATGACATACATACCTGCGTTTCATTTTCTTAGGAATAGTAGCAGTAGATCGTCTTTTAGGTGGAAGGATTTTTGTTGAAGGTGTAGGTTGTGACGACCCCGATCCTGTCCCATTTGTTGTCATGCACATATACAGACACAACAACAGCCGGAAACTCCGGTGAGAACAAATCCCAGTATAAAACATGTACACATGCATATACACAATATAAATCATGAATATACTATCATGAATGTAATCAATAGCACGACGTCCCATAGTCTATGAAACATAATCAATATAAGGCACGCAACTTAAATAAAACTCATATCTTTGACTCGACTCATATCTAAGTCTAGGGATCCCAGTATGAATAAGACGTAACAAGTCTCCCACCTACTCTCCCAATCAGGGAGGCGGTACGTCTTATTCCTAGACTTCGGCCCGGTCTGTATCGAATATCTACAATCGGAGTCGATCTTCTCCTATGCCTATGTACCACCGAACGTCTAGAAACTTGGCATATCTGCCAATAACTCTCCTATCTCAATGCTTGTATATAAATCAATATAAAGCACAACATAACAAGGTATAGAAATCTAGTATGTGATTTGTGGGAAACTCAAACCGGATCTGATTCGAGTTATATCTCCCCAATCAAACATTGAATTATACCTTTCGTTGTTCAGTCTTTGTCGATGTCGAAGTCTAGATGTCGAAGCTTGTCAAAACAAATCTGAAGTGACATATTCAAAATGCATTCTATCAATCTCTAACTCAATTCAATACACATACGGATCAATATTCAATCTCGGTACATTTCGACGGCATAACGTGATATGAATCTGGCTAGGCACTGTGTGCAAATGTTTGGGGGAAGATTTAAGTGGCATTGTTGTTTTGGAATTTCAAGTATGATTGTGATTAATAATGAAGAATCAAACATATTCAAGTGTTTGAAGGAATTAAAAGAAGAAACACTTCAAGGATTAATGTTGAGTTACCAAGGAAGTTCTACAAATTGGGTGTCTAAATTAAAAGAGCTTGGGAAACATGGACACAACAATTGAAGTGTTTGGAATGTCATTCAAGTGATAAAAGCCATGAGGGCAACAGCATGCGCGCCCCAGCACAAGATTTCGTGCAACCGCGCACAAGACAATGAAGACGCATGCAGCAAGCCAGCAAGCGATGCGCACCCGAGCCACTTTCAGCGCGGCCGTGCGCGCGCCATGGCGCGACTTCCAGCGCCAACGCGCGCAGGGTGTTGCCAAAGGCCGTAACTCGCGCGCCACCGCGGGAGAACACGCGCTACCGCGCGCACTTCCCTGTAGAATTTGTTTACAACTTCCTTTATGACTTTTTACACTATTTTTCTTGTATTTTATTCTTTATATAATGCATTGTAATCACTATGAACGAAAAAAATTATTGAATGATATAAGAAAAACTTGAGTTCTCTCAATTTTCAAAGCTTTTAGCTTTGTTCTTCACAAGAAGAAAACCAAATCAAACTTATCAAAGATTTTCATCTTTGTGGCGTTTGTCGATTGTTTTTCGTACGGATTGTCAAAACAAGATCTTTGAAGGTTCGTTTGAAATTCAATTGTTCTTATCGTTGATGTTTGTTGCTAAGTGTTAATCGCTTAGAGGTGAATATCACAAATCTTTACTTGTTTCAAAAGATCGGGACAACATAATCGATCCTTGTTCGTTATTGAATTGAGGGCTCGTACTAGGATTCGCATCATTTGGTATCAGAGCTTTGGCTCATTGAATTCAAGTAAGTATCTTGTTCTTCATTTTCAGATCTTTCTAAAAAAATAAAAATAATAAAAAAAAATCCGTTTTTCTATCAGATCTGTGTTATCCTTTCGTTTCTATTTTCAGATCTTTATAAAATTTCGTTGTGTTTTCAGATCTGTGTTATCTTTTTGTTTCTGTTTTCAGATCTGCGTTATTCTGTCGTTCTTAGTTTTTGTGAATCTGTGAATTTTCGAAAATTCTGTGTTTGTTCCTTGGAATTTTCGAGTGCACCATATATTTTCGAGTACTAATAAAAAAATATCAAATTTCTTGGTTTTGCACAATCTAAGTGAGACAGTTGCGAGTGTCCACGAGTTGAGTTTGATTGTTTTGATATACAAGTACAAAGCTTGAGCACATCTTAGAAAGAACTATCAAATTTGAGTGAAAACACTTGAGTGTGAGCGTTATTTCTTTGGAATGACCGGTGAGTATTTTGCAGTGAGAAAAAAAAAAAGAGGGGTCGAGTGAATTTTCATTGGAGTGACCGGTGAGGATTCGTGGTGAGGAAACTTTATCTTTTATTGTTTTATACTGAATTTTTTTCTTGCAGGTATAATGATTGACGAACGTCATTTTCAAACCATGTTAGGAGGGTTAGATAGAATATGGGAGAATGGGTTTAAGCCACTACGAAAAAAATATAGGAGGTGCGAAGAAGAGGAAATACATGATAGGCAATATGTTGAGGATAGGCGACGTAGAAGATTTGGAGGGAATAAATCAATGTATTTGCAACGCGATGATGATAGGGGATGTGAGGAGAGTAGTGGGTATAGCAACCGGGGAGAGAAAATCATTGCTAGGCCAAAGAAGGGGTTGAGATGTGAAGCTAGCAAATATGAATATCAAAGTACATTTAAAAACTCAAATTCTTGTACTTGTGATATTATATGTTGTTGGTGTTTAGCCGTTGGGCATGATATTAACCAATGTCCACGTGATAAGATGGCCATACTAGAATCATCTGTTGAGCCTGAATCTGATGTTGTTGCTGAACTTAAATTTGAAGTTGAGGCTAGATTTGTTGATGATAGTATTCAATTAGTTGATGAGTCGAATGATGTTAAACAATGTATAGTAGAAATTGAATCATTAGGTGGAGGAGAAGCGCTTAAGTTGTCTAATATAGATATGGGGAGTAGGCAAGGAGCAATTATTGTACATCCATTTCTTGAGGGACAAAATGTTTCTCTTGTTCAATTGAATCCAAAAGGAGTCCTTGAGGTTCAATTGATACTTCATGAATTGAGTGAAAATGAATTTAAAATGGTCAAAAGAAAGAGTGAACAAAAGAGTGAGATGACCATAGAAATAAAAACAGAAGAAAAGAATGAGATAAAAGAAAAAGAACAAGAAAAAGAGGCCAAACAAAATAAAAAGAAAAAGAACTTTATGGCCCAAAAGAGTGTGATGGAGAGATGTTTATTTTTGCATAAACCATTTCATGTACATTTGTACAAAGTGGTTTATTATCATTATGATGATATAGCCGATTTAATCCCGAGCATTATTATTTCTCCTTTCCAGGATTTCGATGAAGACATGATGAGGAGACGAGCAAATGAGGAAGGTGTAAAAATGCAATGGGATGATCCATTTGATGTTGAGAACACTCACCGTGAGGTAAGGTTAGTTGCCAACGCAACAACAATGAGGTATGATTTTCGTCCTTATCTTACTTCGTTGTTGTGTTGTATTCAAGCGTTTGGTGAGAGAGTTGAGAGTGGGATGTCTAAAGGGTCTAACTGTGAATTAACCTTTGTGCCTAGAAGTCGTAGATTTAAAAATGATGATATATTGAATATATCAAATTTAAATGTTAGTGATTGTGATTTTTCAAGAGTTGTCAAATTGATGAGTTTTAGTCTTGACAATGAATTGTATGCATTATGTTCAAATCTTTGTGATGAGTTAAATGTTTACATGGGTAGTACATCTAGTGTGTTCTATTTTCATGATTCATACTTTTTTGATGATGGCGTTGGAAAGAACATGAATGAATATCAGAATTTTTATGTTCATAATGAATACAATTTTAAGGAAAATAAATTCTTCATTCTATATTCATTGCATGAGTTACGTACTAGTGATGCATATAGTGGTGATTTTGTCTTTGATAAAATGCATGATTATACGTGTTGGTTGCATATGAAGAGGTATGTTGAGTGGGATTGTGAAACATGCATTGCATATAAGAGAATGACATTTTGGATAGATTCTTATATCGTGCATGAACTATGTCTTATTCCTAGTGAGCTATTGTCCACGTGTATGGATTTCATTTGTGTGTTAACTAGGTCTAAGAAGGGGAGAAACCTTATTTTTGTGATAGTTAATGATATCTTATAATTTTGTGTCACTCGTCAATTGGTGTATGTTGGGGATGATGAATACATATGGAAGGCGACCGTAAAGTTGGGTTTTCAAGTGCTGATGGAGCAAGTAAATGATAGCGTCTACAAACTTGAACCTGAAGGTAAGCATGTTGGTCATATAAACTTTGTTATTACTAACTTGCTTCGTTTTTGCGTAGGTATACAAGATTTGAGGACAAATCTTTTTGAAGAAGGGGAGTACGATATGAATCTGGCTAGGTACTGTGTGCATATGTTTGGGGGAAGATTTAAGTGGTATTGTTGTTTTGGAATTTCAAGTATGATTGTGATTAATAATGAAGAATCAAACATATTCAAGTTTTTGAAGGAATTAAAAGAAGAAACACTTCAAAGATTAATGTTGAGTTACCAAGGAAGTTCTACAAATTGGGTGTCTAAATTAAAAGAGCTTGGGAAACATGACACAACAATGGAAGTGTTTGGAATGTCATTCAAGTGATAAAAGCCATGAGGGCAGCAGCATGCGCGCCCAGCACAAGATTTCGTGCAACCGCGCACAAGACAATGAAGACGCATGCAGCAGGCCAGCAAGCGACGTGCACCCGCGCCACTTTCAGCGAGGCCGCGCGCGCGCCATGGCGCGACTTTCGGTGCCACCGCGCGCAGGGTGTTGCCAAAGGCCGTAACTCGCGCGCCACTGCGCGCACTTCCGTGTAGAATTTGTTTACAACTTCGTTTATAACTTTTTACACTACTTTCTTGTATTTTATTGTTTATATAATGCATTGTAAACACTATGAACGAAAAAAAATTATTGAATGATATAAGAAAAACTTGAGGTTCTCTCAATTTTCAAAGCTTTTAGCTTTGTTCATCACAAGAAGAAAACCAAATCAAACTTATCAATGATTTTCATCTTTGTGGCGTTTGTCGATTGTTTTTTGTACGGATTGTCAAAACAAGATCTTTGAAGGTTCGTTTGAAATTCAAATGTTCTTATCGTTGATGTTTGTTGCTAAGTGTTAATCGCTTAGAGGTGAATATCACAAATCTTTACTTGTTTCAAAAGATCGGGACAACATAATCGATCCTTGTTCGTTATTGAATTGAGGGCTCGATTTCAATAATCGTGTTTGCATTTCATTCGTACGAGGATTCGCATCATAACGGCATAATCTTGCGATACCGATCAACTCCAACATCAAAATCAATAAGAATCTCTCCTAATCCTCATTATAATACATCTACTATGCTGAAATCTACATAATCTCATACACATATATACTGAAAAATCGTAACAATTGTATACGATAACATTTCTTCGATCCGGTTTCGGTTATACTTATCTCGACATATTAAGAACACATAATAGAAATCAAATCTGATTTCTCTCAACATCTCAACTTCAAAACATGCTGAAATGTAGCAATACTTACTTCCTTTTGTAGCTTGTAACAAGAGGAGTACGGAACCGAAGTCAGATGGAAATTCGGGTGGTTAGATCTTGTACAAACTAATTTCTAAACTAGTAACATTCTTGAGGCTTTCATGGAGGTTTTATCTCGTTCCTGTATGTGCAAGGGTGAAGAAATGAATACTCAGCACTTATATTGCATGGCAAGGGACACATGGCTTATTTTTCATTCTGCACGTCTCACCGCGGGTGCGCTCACTCTGCAACGCGGGTATGCTGAGCTTACTGGATCACTTCCACAAATTCAGAAGGAACGACCGCGGGTGCGCTAACTTTTGGACCGCGGGTGCGTTGCCCTCTGTGTCCCAACACCGCGGGTGCGGTTGTTTTTATGGCGCGGGTGCAGTGTCTCTTTGCCACCAAAACTCAAATTGCAACGTCGCTTCTCCATGTTTGTTCTTCCATTTCCTTATTCCTAATATAGGATAACTCAAAAGTATCAAACTAAGATCTCGGGCATTACAATCAGCTTATAATTCATCATCTACACTCGAATTTCTAGAAGCTGTAGATTTTAAACAAACTGATTTTTTGCAGATGTTGCAGCCAGGAATGGCAACACCTAGGGCAAAAACTAAAGGAGTCACCTGCAACCAGCGATTTTCTGTCAATAATGCAGTCAAGGAGGTGTGATTATCTTCATCATTGGATTTCTCCTCCTCATCAGATCCTTCATCGCTTAGAGACGCATTGTAGCCTTTTTCTTTCGCAATCTGTTTGCACATTCATTTGCATAGTGTCCCAACCCCTTGCACTCTCTACACTGCACTGAATCATACTTCTTTGAGTTAAATTGTCCTTTGCCTTCGTTCCTTGGTTGAAATTGTTGCTTGGCAGGAAACCTTTGTGGTCTTTCAGGGGCAGGAAAACTTGAAAATTTCGGGGGTTGTCCATCCTTATTTTATCTCTGATTCTCTTCAAGTAATCCTCGAATTTCATTGTGTTAAAAGAGATAGAGTCTTCACAGAGGTCTGATTCATTTACTTCTTGGGATAGTTGAAGGAGATCATTATAGGAATCGTTTGAGACTTGGAATGCAATCGTCTTCCCCTTTTCTTTCGTCTGCATATCCATGTTCATTTCGAAGGTTCGAAGTGAACTAATCAGGTCTTCCAAAGCCATCTGAGATGTGTCCTTAGCCTCGTCTATTGCACAGATTTTTACGTTGAATCTTTCGGACAAGGATCGGAGAACCTTGCTAACTAATCGTTCATTAGAGATTGTGTCTCCAAGACTGAAAGCCTCATTTGCAAGTTCCCGTAGGCGACGATCATAATCCAGTATTTTCTCAAATTCTTCCATCCGCATCATCTCGAATTTGGAAGTAAGCATTCTTAGTCTAGTTCGTCGCACACTCTCAAAGCCTTCACAATGTCTTTGGAGAATATCCCATGCATCCTTAGGAGAAACACAATTAGTAATAAGCCTGAACATATCCGTATCAACTGAGGAAAAAATCGCATTCAATGCCTTTGAGTTGTAGTTAGAAATCTGCACTTCATCAATAGTCCAGTCACTTTCCGGTTTAATTAGACTATCACCATCTTCGTCCAGTCTCCTAGGTGGAGTCCAACCGCTTAGAACTCGTTGCCATGCTCTCTCATCTATGGATTTGATATGAAACTGGATTTTTACCTTCCATAGACTGTAGTTGATTCCATCTAAGACTGGTCGCCGAAATGCTGTGTTTGCGAGAGACGCGTCCATTTAAATATTTCTGTCAAACAAAACAAAAACCAGAATCAACACTTAGTATATCAAGAGTAGGCTCTGATACCACTTGAAAGGAATATTGCTTGACAGATGTACGTTAATATGACAACAGTAATATAGGATTATGAATTTGTGTTTTATCAGAATTAAATGTTTTTTCAAATGTTACAACATTCAAGACAATATGCAGCGGAATATTAAAGTTTGCAACACAAATTTACTTTAAATAAATAGATAGACAAGATTAAATTTGCACAAGTATAAATACTTGTGCGGTACCTCAGAGCAAAAATTAATCACTATAAAAACAAATCGTTTACAAAAACCAATCACTAGTGATTTTCACAAAAGTCAATTTCCTCGACAAGTTGAGAAAATAAACGCTTTCTAAAATAAATAACCAGAATAAAAACTTAATCAAGAAAGCAAAAACGTGATGCCAAAAGAGGAGCGACGAAAAAATCTTCAGCCAACTTCGTTACGGATATTGTCTGTAGATGTCCCCAACATTCAAGGCAACACGTGTGACGACAATCTTAAAAGCGGCACCAACGTTGATAGTGTCTTTCTCTGAAATTCCACGACGTGTGAAAGTGTGTGTATGATAAATCTCAATGAAGAAGCCGAGAGAATACAGAGCTTCAATGATGTCCTTAATCTCTTATTTATAGATGTAGACATTTATCTCCACAAGGAAAATTATTTCATAAGGAATGTAAAAGTTTAATTAGAAATAAACTCTATTTAAACATTGATATCATATCTTATTAAATCATCATTATAAATATCATATCTAGAATATATTTGTATACATATTTCATTATCTAGAAAGGCAAAATCTCACAAGATAATATATGAAAATCAACTTAACAAGAAAAAGATAATTTTAGGTAAATAATTTAAATTTAAGGAATTATATCAATTAATTTCGGAAATATTATTTCCCTTCACAATCAATAATTGAAACTTTATCTTTCCCAGCAAAGGACTAAAAATTGATTTTTTTTTTTAAAAAAAGCGCCACTTGTATGATTTTTAGTGGTGATCCTAAGTCAAATCTGAAACAAAGAAAAAAAGGGGCATCTTTAAAAAAAAATAAATTCGTGCAAATAAAAATTTGCAAAAAAATCACACAATACCCTTGTATTTTTTTTAGACTAGCATAACACTGTATTTCAATTAAATATTTATAAAACTTTATTAATAAAATGACAAAATATCCATATTCAGTTTACTACTAGAATTCCTCAACAAGTATTTAAAATCTATTTGAGCTTAAAATTTTAGCTTCTTGTAAACAAAGGGGATTCTTAAAAGTTAAAACAACCTTTAAATTAAAAAAAAAAACAGATGAAATTCTTCAATTCTAAAAAATTTGCCAATAAAATATCAAAGAATCTATTTAATTTTGTTATCAAATTGGGATGGCTGGATCCGATCCTTTAAACACATATCTGACTCAACCTATATCCGAAATTTAATAGGTTTGAGTCGTTAGAACTCTAAAAATATATATTTATACTACATTTGACATATCTAATTTTTAATTAATACAATTATTACAAAAAATAAATAAATTAGTACAAATTAAGGCTCTATTAAAAAATTAACTCAATCAAAACATTTTTTAAATTTATTTCTCATCATCAAATATTTAGGACATCATGATATATTCTTTAAATATTTGTCTATAAATAAACAAATAATGAGATAAAATTTGCTAAATGATATAGTTTGTTGTATTTGTATGTGTTGCATGCTTATATATTTAGAATAATTATCTAAACATAATTGAAATGATGTTGGGATCGAGAAAGAGTTTATAGGGGGGTGAATAAAATCTTTGAAAATATTTGCTTTTTAAGATTCTGTTTTCAACCATTTTTAGGCGGTTGAAAATTCTTTTCAAACTGTTAGAAATGTGAACTACTGTTGAGTGCGAAAAATGGTTCACAATTTCCAATGATAGCTTAAAAACGTTGGCAGGCTTATCAACAAAATATAACTAGAAAAGTAAGTGCTTGCAAGAAATAAAAACACAAGGTTTTTTATGGATGTTCGGAGATTGAAAACTCTTACGTCACCCCTTTTTCCTCTTTAGGAAGGATTCCACTAAAATACTTTGGCTTTACAAAACTTTTTGCAACAGCCCACTCCAATCAGGACTTATCACACTGCCTATTTTGGAACTATTAGTGATCACTTTACAATTCTGGATTTTAAGAACACTCTGTTCACCAGACACCACAACTTAATATAAATAACCGAAAGGTTACTGATACAAGTAAATTGATTTTAGTAGCACAAAGATGACCCTAAAATGATCATATATCTGTTTGTTCAGTGCGTGCTTATGAGCGATGAAGTAAGTAAGCTTTTGATTGCGCTCTGAAACTTTCGAGGTGTGGATTTGATAATGTATGTCACACTACTCTTGCAAACATCCTTCTCTGTTAATATAGACGATAGTTCCAATGGTCAAACAGATCGAGTAACGTTAACTTTGTAATAGAGAAAGGATGTGTCACCATCAGCTGCAACCGCATTTAATGTTCTTCAGATATGCATTAAATGTTTTCTTTGGTGGCATTTCCGTGAGTCCCTTTCTGAAGAGTTTGCTACAGAGTTTCCTTTTATGGTGATTGCTTTTATCATCAGAACTTTCAAAGATAAACAATCTTTTCTTTCAGGGAAAGTGATATAAATGCAGATCATTCTCGGGACTGATGTACGAATACATTGGTTATGAAACTGGTGCAAGATCTTGAATGTCCTGAATCGGTCAGAGAATGTCTTTCATTAAGTAGGCAATAAATAACCTTCTTTAATGATGTCTTTCAATCAATCGGTTGAGAGTTCCATCTTCTTTTATTCTGAGCCGTTTGAATTACTGACTGTCTGGAATTCAGCGGTCAAGTTTCTCTAGTATATCCTTTTATAGAGCGGTTAGAACTCTTTTGTCTTAAGCCGGTTGAGAGCTGGGCGGTTGAGCTAAAATCTGTTACAAAATATAAGCAATTGTCTCTTGAAATAGTGAAGTGCTATTTTGATTTTGTCGATCACCAAAACTTTTGGGTAATAATTTTTTTAACAATTTTCTCCTTTTTGGTGATGACAAAACCCAGCTGCAATGATATACAATTTTTACATATATTAATGGTAGGCTTGTATTAAGACATAATCAAAAATTGTATTTCATTGAGTAGATGAAAATACAATATCTATCACGAACCTAAACAGTTTAAACAGAAAAATTGATATTAAAACATTCTTTACTTTTGATCTGCTTGATCAGCTTCTCCCCTTTCTCTTAGTTCTTTTATAACTGAAATTTCAGCTTATTGGATGACTCTTTGTCTTTCTCTTTCCACCTTTTTGATATCACCGTAAACCAGAAAGTCCATAATTTCTGTGAGTTGAGCTCTTTTGGCATTCATACGTTGGTCAACATGATCTTGCAGACGATTTATTTGGCCTGAGACCTCAAGACACATGTTTAGATGTGCGGAATTATGCTTGTCTTGACGTAGGGAGATGCTAGCATTCATGGCGGAGAAGTCTTTACAAAGATCCGACTTCATCATTTGAAAAGCATCTTTGAGATCAAAATTCTTTCGGTTTAGAGCAAGGATTGAATGGTCTAAGTTGACAAGTTTTGATAGAATCTCTTTTTGGCCGTCTTCTTCTGAATGATCTTCCTCTTCAGAGGCAGCCTGATTAGAACGTAATCTGGCTTTGAAAGAGACGAGTTGAGAGGATGATACTTTTCCAACAAGTTTTGATGGCTTAGGCTCGTTGAGTTCCGCAATTATGTCTTCAATTATTTTGTCAATATCAACAGTTGAGATAGAGGGTGACTTGCTAGTGTCAAGCTTTGCATCTAGAGCTACAGATGTAGGACAATCTATATGTATGCATGTTATAGTGACCTCATCATTCTGAAGATCTTTGGAAGATGAAATTGACGGTTCTTGGAGAGTAACAAGAGAAAGGTCTGTAACAGGGAGGGTTCTTGGAGACAGGGATTTTTCCTTGTAGGTTGTGTTGTTATCAAAATCAGATAAAAACTGCACAACCTCCTCAACAGAAAGAAGCTGATCTTCATAGATGCAGACATGGATTGACTGACTTGGTATTTCGATCTCACAGATCGCGTGAGAAGCAGGCAGAGAGTCTGAGACATCCTGGGGCAGGGTTGTTCAGTAATGGGATCATTCTCTGGCATGAGTATCTCAGTTGGGGGAAGAGTTTTTTCTTCATTATTAGTAGAGCAGTTTCGACAGGCACTTCTGGTGAAGAAGGTTTATAAAACATACCGGATGATGTAGATGAATGATCCTGAACTGTGGATTTTTCTTTGAGCTTTTCAAGGATCGGTTCTTCATGTAGTTTCAATGTAGAGTCAAGCTTACTCTGTTCTGCAACTGCTAGAAGGTGAAGGTCCTGTCGCATTAGAGCAACATTCATAGCAAGCGATGTGGCATCCATCTCAAGTTGGGAGATAACGGCTGAGTCATCCTTTGCAGTAGGGCAGGTGGGATTAAAGTTGTTCCGTCTCAATTGAATGAGGGCTCGGAGAGTACTTTATTTCATCTGAAGTTCCACAAAGTCTCAATGACATAGAGTAGTTGGAATATCAGATGTTTCTGTCCATTCCTAGATGGACCGTTCAAGCTTGGCAGTTGCTTTGATCTTACCGGTTTGAATCAATGAGTCAAAGGTTACAACGGTTCGAAATTAGAACCATTGATCAAACATTTCCATCTTCTTCTGAACGGCCTCATTGACACGTTCGCTGGTAAGGATAATGGTTGTATGTACTGAATCGGTTTTTGGTGGATTTTCGATCATTACTTGTTTGCCCTTGTCTGTTGAAAGAATGATAGGAACTTTTGAGTAAGAGGACTCAATTTCTGTTTCAGTTATTCGAATTCCTTTGAGCATTTTGGCAGAGATTACGGTGATCGGGGGAGGAACAAGTGGTACAGAAAGATGTTTAATCAGCTTGATCTTCGTTGTTTTTGGTATTTCGGACCGTTTCTTACTGAAAACTTGAGAGACTGGAATTTCGTCCTTGGATTCATCATCGAAACTGGATTTTAGGATCAGCTTCCTCTTGGTTTCTTTGGGAGTTGAAACCGTCTTCTTTTGCTTCTTTTGTTTCACAAATTCTACTCCGGTCTCTGTTTTGATGGAGACTATTTCCTCATCAATTGGTCGATTCTTCTTGATAAAGCTTTCAATCGTTGGCCAATTGAACAACTTGGTCTTTCCAACTTCAGCCATATCTACCCGTTGAACCCCTGCATTAATCAGCATATGGCAGATTTGAACCGCAAACCCTTGAGATTGGTTTTCTTTCTTTATCGTAGCTACCAGTGTCTTAAACAGAACATCTGACCAATTGATCTGCAGATTTGATGAAATGGTGGCCATGACAAGAAATATTTCCAAAGTTATTTGTCATATGTACCAGCTTTGAAAAGAACTCCTTTTGCTATAATATCAGCCAACAGTCTGAATTCGATCTTCAGATCGCGTTTCTGACATGTTGGAGAAGAAATCGAAGACTCAGTGATGGAAAAATTGCTTCTCCAAAGTTAAATATTGCCCTCTAGAAGTGTGGAGAAATCAGTAATTCCAGCAGCAGGTAGTTTGAACAAATCAGCAAACATCTTCTGGGTGAATTGAAGATTTTTTCCTTGAATAGCGCAGACAATTTCTCTGTTCTTCATGTATGTAGAATCGAAGAATTCCTTCAATAGAGTCTCGGTGAAATTTGTCAATGCAGCCTAGAAAGGAACGAAGCCCAGAAGATTCAAGCATACGAATCATGGCTTGCATCGGCTTGTTTGTCATAGAAAGTACTGATGCGAAACTGACAGCAATTGTATTGTGAGCAATTGAGGCGGCCATAATTGTGTTTTGAAGAAGGGAAATCGAAATAAACACCTGTAAAGAGAGCTTAGACACAAATTCACAGAGAAAAAAAAATTCGAATGTTAGTAGCAAGGTAAGGATGAGAACGATGCAAAATCTGAATATGGATTTTCGGTTCAGAGAGTCACAAAATAGTCCACGTGGATGACTATCACTGGAGAGATTTTTCTTTAAAAAGTTTTGAAATGTTTTAGACGACGGTAAAATGATTAATTTCAAATTTCAAAGAGATAACTATCACGTCAACCAGGGCGTACAAAGAGTTTGAGTAATTTTTATGAAATGACGTGGAAATATCGTCCCCCCAAAATAAAAACTGAACCAGTTGGATGTTTTGATTAGAGAGGAAGCAGTTGAAAAGCCCATTAATTTATCGACTAAACCAAAATTCCCCCTAAACATGTGCATAAAAAGCTTTCTTGGGAGATGAACCGACGGTAGTTTGACAGATGAGTTTTTCATATCATTGTGTCAGTCATAATGATTGTGCCTCTTTTTATGGTTCTTATCTATAAATACAAGTAGAAGTGTTAGCTACACAATCACTCGAAACACAACACAGGTAAAGCAAGATGGATAAGGGAGACAGTTCAAGCCAGCGAGATCTAGCTGAGAAGTTCATGAAGTCCATAATTGAGGCCCGGAAAGCTGCTATGGAGGACAACGTCTTCAAGAAGACGTTGTCAACTTGGACGAAAGTTCTGGACCTCCAGTCCTCCTGATGCAAATGTGGTTGATCAAGCACCAAAGAAAGCAAGGGAGTCGTTGGAGTTGCCTGAAGGACCTATAACGAGGGGACGAAGCAAGAAGTTTAAAGATGCACTTCAAGGACTCATGATGAGCTTTCAAGGAAGTCCTACAAGTTGGATGTCTAAATTAGAGGAGGTTGGGAATCTTGGGAATAATATTGGAGGTTTTTGGAATGTTATTCAAGTGCAATTTGCCGAAGGTGGAGCGCACCCGCGCCAGTTCAGGGACTGCATAAGATCGGGACAACATAATCGTTCCTTATTTGTTATTGAATTGAGGGTGCGATTTCTATATTCGTGCTTGCCTTTCATTCGTACGAGGATTCGTATCATTTGGTATCAGAGCTTTGGCTCATTGAATTCAAGTAAGTATCGTTGTTGTTATTTTTCAGATCTGTCTCAAATTTCATTCTGTTTTCAGATCTGTGGTATTCTTTTGTTTCTATTGTCATATCTACCAAAAACAAAAACAAAAATTTGTTCTGTTTCAAGTTTTGTGTTATTCTTTGTTCTATTTTAAGATCTACGTTTTTTTCTATCATCTTCTGATAATCCAGAATTCCCGAAAAAAATTGTTTTGTGTTATTCTGTCGTTCTCGTTTTTGTGCAATCCATGTGAAATAGTTCCAATTGTTCACAAGTTGAATCTTTTTAGTTTGATAAAAAAAAAATAATATATATATAAAGATTGAGCACATCTTTGAGAGAACTATCAAATTCTAGTGAAAAAACATTTGAGTGCGAGTGTTATTTCTTTTGAGTGATCGTGAGAATTTGGGTGAGGAAAATCTTTTATTTCTACTAACATTTTATTGTAGGTAAAAAATCTGAAATTAAAATGGAGAGGAAGTAGGAGAGAGTTCTAACCAAAGGTTATCTAAGGTTCAAATGGCGGCGTTATTTGGGAATTTTAGTAGAATGTTGAGGGCCGAGTTGGATCCTTTATATGAGAGGTTGGATAGGCTTGAAGTTAGTACGAGTGGAAATAAATCTAAGCCTAAAGGTTTGGGTAGAGTGGATGAAGAAGAGAATGATTATGATTTGGAAGGAGAAGAGGAGAGCCAAAACGAGAATTGGGGTAGAAGCGGAAGAGGTAGATGATTTGGTCGGGGAAGAAGAGAAGCCTTACGTGGTAGGTACGATGATGGGAATAAGGAAGATAATAACATAGGTAGCATTAAGATGAAAATTCCGTCGTTCCATGGTAAGTCGGATCCAGAGGCTTATTTAGAATGAGAAAAGCGAGTTGAATTTGTGTTTGATTGTCACCATTATTCCGAACAGAAGAAGGTTAGGTTGGCCGTGGTTGAATTTGTTGATTATGCACTTATTCGGTGGGATCAATTAGTGACCACTAAGAGAAGATGCAATGAGAGGCCTATAGAAACTTGGGCGGAGATGAAAAGCGTAATGAGGAAGAGGTTTGTACCAAATCACTACTATAGAGAAATGTTTAAGAAGTTACAAACTTTGAGACAAGGTGTGAAGAGTGTTGAGGACTACTATAAAGAATTGGAAGTAGTCATGATTAGAGCAAACATAGATGAGGATAGTGAGGCTACTATGGCTCGTTTTCTGTGTGGTTTAACAGGGAAATTCAAGACCAAGTGGAGCTTAGACATTACTTGGATCTAGATGAAATGGTGCAAATGGCGATAAAAGTGGAGCGCAACAACTCAAGAGGAGAGGAGTTGGTCGTACCACACAAACTGGGAATACATCAACACCTTGGCGTTCCAACGTTGTTAAACCTGAAGAAAGCAAGGTAGTGGTCAAGCCCAAAGTTGACATTAAACAGGAGGCGTCTAAGCAGGGAATGCAAGGTAAACCTGAAACTCCTATTAATCGTTCTAGAGATATTAAATGTTTTAGGTGTCAAGGAATTGGACATATTGCTAGCCAATGTCCCAATAAAAAGGTGATGGTGTTGAATAATTATGGGGAGTATGAATCTCATAGTGAGGGAGATGATGGAGAGGATGAAGATGAGATGCTTGCATTAGAGGATCCTGATTAGGGATATGAAGCAGTTGTGGGTGAGGCATTAGTGACTAGGCGTATCATGAGTGCCCAAGTCAAAGAAGAGGAGACGAATCAGCGGGAAAACTTGTTCCATACTAGATGTTTTGTCAGTGGCAAAGTTTGCAATATTATTATAGATGGAGGAAGTTGTACCAATGTTGCTAGTCTTGAGATGGTTGAAAAATTGAGCTTGCCTACTTTGAAACATCCTCAACCATATAGGCTACAGTGGTTGAACGACTGTGGTGAAGTGAAGGTGAACAAACAAGTTTTGGTTGCATTTTTGATTGGGAAGTATGTTGATGAGGTATTGTGTGATGTGGTACCAATGCATGCTTGTCATATTTTGTTAGGAAGACCATGGCAATATGATAGGCAAGTGACATATGATGGGTTTAGATATAAATATTCTTTTGTACTCAAGAAAGAACCCATTGTTTTACTTCCTTTGTCCCCAAAACAAGTGTTGGAGGACCAATTGAAAAACAAGAAGAGAGATGAGGCCGAAAGAAAGAGTGAATTAAAAAGTGAGATGGCCTTTGAAAAGAAAAATGAAATGGCTAAAAACAAAAGTGATAAAAAAAATTGAGATAGCCATACAAAAGAAAAATGAGGAAAAAGAAAATGAGAGGAAAGAGACCAAAAATAAAATATATATGGTCCAAAAGAGTGACATGAAACAATTTTTGCACACACATGATACACTTGTGTTGATTCTTTACAAATAGATTCTCTTTAACACAAGTGATATAGCCGGAAATCTTCCGAGCATTGTTGTTTCCCTTTTGCAGGAGTTTGATGATATATTTCCGGAAGAGCTACCTCAAGGAATACCACCATTGAGGGGGATTGAGCACCAAATTGATTTTGTGCCCGAAAGTGCATTACCAAATCGTCCAGCGTATAGAAGCAATCCGGAGGAGACCAAGGAGCTTCAACGGCAGGTAAGTGAATTATTAGATAGGGGTTTCGTGCGTGAGTCCATGTCTCCTTGTGCTGTACCTGTTTTATTAGTTCCTAATAAAGATGTCTCATGGCGTATGTGTATAGATTGTAGGGCAATCAATAATATAACCATCAAATATAGGCATCCCATACCTAGACAAGATGATATGTTAGATTAATTGCATGGTGCTTGTATTTTTAGCAAGATTGACTTGAAAAGTAGTTATCACCAAATTAGGATGAGAGAAGGTGAGGAGTGGAAAACGGATTTTAAAACCAAGTACGGGTTATATGAGTGGATGGTCATGCCTTTTGGATTAACTAACGCTCCTAGCACTTTTATGAGGTTAATGAACCATGTCTTGCGTGCATACATAGGAAAATTTGTTGTTGTTTACTTTGATGATATCCTAGTATATAGCAAAGACTTGGATGAGCATGTTAATCACTTGAGACTTGTGCTAATCACACTAAGGGCTGAAAATTTATATGCTAATTTAAAGAAATGTGATTTTTGTACAAGCAAACTTGTCTTCCTTGGTTTTGTGGTAAGTTCGCAGGGGATATAAGTGGATGAGGACAAGGTAAGTGCTATTCGAGATTGGCCAACGCCTGCTTCTGTTGGTCAAGTTCGAAGCTTTCATTGTCTTGCAAGCTTCTATAGGAGGTTTGTAAAAGATTTTAGCACACTGGCGGCACCGATGACGGCGGTGATTAAGAAGAACGTTCCATTCCATTGGGGCGAAGAGCAAGAGAAGTCTTTTAATATTATTAAACAAAAGTTAATTAATGCGCCTTTACTTGTTTTGCCTGATTTTTCTAATACTTTTGAAATTGAATGTGATGCTTCAGGTGTAGGTATTGGTGGTGTTTTGATGCAAGGAGGACGACCAGTGGCGTATTTTAATGAGAAACTCAATGGAGCAGCGCTGAATTATCCAACGTATGACAAGGAGTTGTACGCGCTTGTGAGGACTTTGGAGGTGTGGCAACACTACTTGAGGCCTGAAGAGTTTGTGATTCACACGGATCATGAGTCTCTTAAGCACCTTAAGGGGCAGCAGAAGTTGAACAAGCGGCATGCCAAGTGGGTTGCATTCATAGGTATATTTCCCTACATCATCAAGTACAAACAAGGTAAGGAAAATGTAGTGGCTGACGCATTATCACGGAGGTATGTACTAATCTCTACTTTGGAGTCTAAAGTTTTGGGGTTTGAGCATGTGATGGAATTATATGTGTTAGATGAGGATTTTAAGAATGTATTTGAAAAATGTATGCATGGACCACATGACAAATTTTATTTGCATCATGGTTTCTTGTTTAAAGAAGATAGGTTGTGCGTCCCTAGATCATCCATTCGTGAATTACTTGTTAGGGAGGCACATGGGGGTGGCTTAATGGGGCATTTTGGTGTGGCTAAAACTTTAAGTCCATTGCATGAACATTTCTATTGGCCACACATGAAACGTGACGTTGAGCATGTTTGTGATAAGTGCATTACTTGTAGACAAGCTAAATCTAAAACACAACCACATGTCTTGTATACACCACTTCCCGTCCCTAGTGAACCTTGGGTTGATATTTCTATGGACTTTGTTTTGGGGTTGCCTAGGACAAAGAAAGGGAGTAATTCTATATTTGTTGTTGTGGATAGATTTTCTAAGATGGCTCATTTTATTGCTTGTCACAAAACTGATGATGCATCTCACATTGCGGATCTATTCTTTAGAAAAGTCGTTAGGTTGCATGGCATGCCTAGGACTATTGTTTTGGACCGTGATGTTAAATTCTTGAGTTATTTTTGGAAAACGTTATGGGCTAAACTTGGCACAAAATTGTTGCTTTCTACTATATGTCATCCTCAAACGGATGGGCAAATTGAAGTTGTCAATAGAACTTTAGGAACACTTTTGCGTGCTATTCTTAAAAAGAACTTAAAGAATTGGGAGGATTGTTTACCATTTGTTGAGTTTGCTTATAATCGTAGTGTGCATTCTACTACGAATTATTCACGATTTGAAATTGTATATGGTTTTAATCCTTTGACTCCGTTGGATTTGATGTCTTTACCTGTGAGTGAAAGGTTGAATATGGATGGCAAGAAGAAAGCTGAATTCGTTAGAAGTTTGCATGAGAAGGTCAAGGATAACATCAAGAAGAAGAATTTACAATACACGAAGCAAGCCAACAAGGAAAGGAAAAAGATGGTTTTTGAAAAGGGAGATTGGGTGTGGTTGCACTTAAGGAAGGAAAGATTTCCAGAAAAGCGACGTTCAAAACTCTTACCTAGGGGTGACGGGCCATTTCAAGTGCTTGAAAAGATCAACGACAATGCCTACAAATTAGACCTACCAGGTGAGTATAATGTCAGATCTACTTTTAATGTTAGTGATCTTTCGTTGTTTGATGTAGGAGATGATCAAGATTTGAGGACAAATCCTTTTCAAGAAGGGGAGAATGATGCGAATGTGGTTTATCAAGCACCAAAGACAGCATGGGAGTCGTTGGAGTTGCCTGAAGGACCTATAACGAGGGGACGAAGCAAGAAGTTTAAAGATGCACTTCAAGGACTCATGATGAGCTTTCAAGGAAGTCCTACAAGTTGGATGTCTTAATTAGAGGAGGTTGGGAATCATGGGAATAATATTGGAGCTTTTTGGAATGTTATTCAAGTGCAATTTGCCGAAAGTGGAGCGCACCCGCGCTAGTTCAGGGACTGCACTCGCGGTCCATGATAATCAAATTTAAGAGAATATTGCCGAAGCTATACCGCACCCGCGGTCAAGCAAGGATCGCACCCGCGGACGGCAAGTGCACCCGCGCTCCTACAATGACCGCACCCGCGGTCCTTTTATTCGAACTTAGCCGAAGCCACACCGCACCCGCGGTCCAATATGCAGTGCACCCGCGGTCTATTGTCAACTTCCGTGTCAAAGTTGCTATTTATCTTCTTTAATGCTTTCTACACTACTTTTTATGGGTTTTATTAATTATATAATGCATTGTAATGACCAAAAACGATATAATTGAAGATTGATATCAAATACATTGAGTTCTCTCAATTTTCAAAGCTTTTAGCTTTGTTCTTCACAAGAAGAAAACCAAATCAAACTTATCAAAGATTTTCATCTTTGTGGCGTTTGTCGATTGTTCTTCGTACGGATTGTCAAAACAATTTTTTTGAAGGTTCGTTTGAAATTCAATTGTTTTATCGTTGATATTTGTTGCTAAGTTATAATCGCTTAGAGGTGAATATCACAAAATCGTTACTTGTTTCAAAAGATCGGGACAACATAATCGTTCCTTGTTTGTTATTGAATTGAGGGTGCGATTTCTATATTCGTGCTTGCCTTTCATTCGTACGAGGATTCGTATCACCTCCCTTGGGGGAGAACTTTAGGGGTAGCAAAACTGAAGAAGTATGAGCGACGCCTCCGTGTTGCTGATGCTTCAGACATCTTCTTTGAGGAAGGTGTCTACCTCCTCATACTCTTAAAAGAGCAGAGGACCCTGAGACGGATTGCCATCTCAGAAGACTTTTTGCGCACCTCCATCGGAGGGCTGACCACCTGGTTGGCCTTCTGGAGGAGGGCGGTTAAGATGGAAATAGCTGTTGTACGCTCTCGTCTTCATTAATAAAAGTACTTTTATGTTGTACTGTTGTCTCTCTCTTTTTATTTCCTGCATTTCAAACAAAAAAAACAAATCATATCAAGATAAATCGATTAAACCAAGAGTATTTCGGAATTATGAAAACCTAGCCTCTGGTAACGGTTTCGTGAATATATCAGCTGCTTGTTGATCTGTATGAACATATTAAAGCCAAATTTCTTTTTTCATGACATGTTCTCGGATGAAATGGTGTCTGATGTCAATTTGTTTTGTCCGAGAGTGCATAACAAGATTATATGTGATTGCTATTGCACTGGTGTTGTCGCAGAAGATAGGAGATTCATTAGCTTGAATGCCATAATCTTTCAATTGCTGTTGTATCCACAACATTTGAGCACAACAACTTCAAGCCGCAAGGTATTCCGCTTCAGCGGTTGATGTAGCGATGGATGTTTGTTTCTTGCTAAACCATGATATCAGTCTATCACCCAAAAAGTGACATGAACCGCTTGTACTTTTCCTGTCAATCTTACAACCGGTATAGTCTGTATCTGAATATCCTATAAGATGAAGGCTGGAATCTTTTGGGTACCAAAGTCCCACATTAATAGTGCCCTTAAGATATTTAAGAAAACGTTTAACGGCACTAAAATGAGATTGCATGGGATTTGCTTGAAATCGTGCGCATAAATAGACAGCAAACATAATATCTTGTCGGCTAGCAGTTAAATATAATAATGTACCAATTAATCCTCTGTACATCTTTGTGTCCACTGAGATTCCCCCTTCATCTTTGTCCAATTCGATTGATGAGCTCATTGGTGTAGTAGCTTGAGAGCAATTTTCCTTTTTCAGAATATCTTTTGTATATTTGGCTTGGTTAATGAAGATATCATTCTTTGAATGCTTGACTTGCAGCCCCAGAAAGAAGTTTAGTTATCCCATCATGATCATTTTAAACTGTTCCTGCATTATCTTAGAGAATCTCTCGCACAGTTTAGGATTAGTTGATCCGAATATAATTTCGTCCACATATATTTGTACAAAAAGAGAGTTACCATCTTTTGAGAATTTAAACAAAGTTTTATCAACCGTTCCAATTGAAAAGCCATGCCCAAGCAAGAATTTAGTTAAAGTCGTACCATGTTCTTGGGGCTTGTTTCAGTCCATACAGTGTTTTATCTAATTTATAAACATAATCAAGGTGAATGTTAATTATAAAACCAGGTTGTTGCTCTACATATACTTCCTCGTTCGGAAAACCATTTAAGAATGCAGAGTTAACGTCCATTTGATATAACTTAAAATATTTAATTGCTGCAAAGGCAAAGAATATTCTAATTGCTTCTAACCTAGCTACAGGAGCAAATGATTTGTCAAAGTTTATTCCTTCCTCCTTCCTATAGCCTTGGGCCACTAATCTATCCTTGTTTCTTATTATCGAACCGTTTTCATCCAATTTGTTTCTAAACACCCATTTGGTGCCAATAACGTGTACACTTTCAGGACGAGGAACTAAATGCCTTTGCTTCTCTCAAACTGGTTGAGTTCTTCCTGCATAGCCTCTATCCAATTTGTATCATGATGCATGCATAAATTCATTTATCATTTGATTTCTAGTTCTAAGAGGGGCAATAGGGTTACCGATGACCAGCTCGAGTGGATGGTCCTTTTTCCATTAGAGACATGGTCCATATGGATTTGGCTCGGTTGGTTGAGTAATTTCATTTTCTTGTACTAGTGTCTCTTCCTCCATTTGAATAATTTATGGATCATTTTTCTGTTGAGTTTGTTCTTGAGCGGTTGGATCTTGCTCCAAGATGTGTTCACCTGTTTTTCTCAAATCTATATTGTCATCACGACTAGCTTCAAGATTAGTAGCATCAAGTTTATTAATCAAATCGTGAATGTTGCAACTACTATTGTCATTACATATTGATGATTCATCAAATACAATATGTATGGATTCTTCAACAGTGAGAGTTTTTTGATTATAAACTCGATATGCTTCATATCTCACTGCTGAGTATCACAGGAAGGTACCATTATCAGCTTTTACATCGAATGCGGTTAGTTGTGTCTTGCCATTATTATGAATAAACCACTTACAACGAAAATGTGGAAATATACAACTTCTGGTTTCTTGCCGGTCCATATTTCATATGGAGTCTTTTCATGATTTTTATTGATCATAGACCGGTTTTGAGTATAACAAGCTGTATTGATGGCCTCCACCCAAAACCGTTGTGAGATACCAGCATGGTCCTAGCTGTTTCCTTCAATGTGCGGTTCATTCTTTCAGCTACTCCATTCTGTTGATGTGATCTTGCAGCTGACATGTCATGTTTTATGCCATTATCTTCAAGATAGGATGACAGGAATTGGTTCAAATGTTCAGTTCCTCTGGCACTCCTGATTCTGTCTACTGCTTCAGTTTTCTCATTTTGAAGTCTTTAGAGAAGCTTGATTAGTTTAGCCGCGGTTTGATCTTTGGAGCTTAAGAAAATTACCCATGTAAATCTGGAGAAGTCATCAATTATCACAAGAGTGTATTTATTTCCCCCTAAGCTCATCACCGGTATCAGTCCAAACAAATCCATGTATAGAAGTTCCAGGCATCTTGCTGATGAGTTTCTTCCTTTGTTCTTGAAGGTTGAGCGGACTTGTTTACCTAGTTGACAAGCATTGCAAACTCTCTTTGGTAAAGTCAATGTTAGGCAAGCTAGATACCATTTTAAGTTTGCTAATAGTAGCAATGGATTTAAAATTAAGATATTTAAGTCGTTTATGCCAAAGCCAATTTTTATTACCATTTAAATCAATGAAGCAAGTAGGTGTATTAAGATAATCATCATTCCATTTTACTTTATATGTATTTTGTTCTCTATGACCAGTTAGCACAGTGTTACCCGTGGCAGTTTTAACAGTGCATGAGTTTGTGAAACTCAACGTTGTAACCGTTGTCACATAGTTGGCTTATGCTTATCAGGTTATAACATAGATTTTCTACAAGAAGTACATCCTTAATGATAATTTTGCCCTGGATAATCTTACCTTTACCCACACCTCTACCTTTAGAATTATCACTAAAGGTGATCGTTGGACCACTGTAGTTGACTACTTCTGATAAAAGACTTTTGCTTCCAGTCATGTGTCTGGAACAACCACTATCCATGAACCAGATGGATTCTTCCTATTCTTTTTCTTCGATACCTAAAATTATTTAAATAAGAAATTGGTACCATTTCCTATTTGGGTCCTGAGATTATCAGTTGTGTGGGGACCCGGGTGGTAACTTATCTTCTTTAATCATTGGGACTAATTGGATCAATTGTGTATGCTTAAAAAAATATTTCTTAAATATATATATACATCATAGAATTACTAGCCTAAATATATACAAGCATACCACAAGTTAAATTTCTTAATTATACAAGATCAAATGTAAAGTCTACAACACATGATCCACTTGCAAATTTATTCAATTTACAAACCATCTAACTAGTGTTTGTTTCCCATCATTACACGTCTAGAAATAAACCACCAGTTTCATATCTAAGCCCGGATCACCACGCTAATCATCACTCGTTCAAGCTCTTCTCGGTACTGATCCTGTCCCACCTGTTGCCATGCACACATACAAACACGACAACAGCCGGAAACTCCGGTGAGATTAAATCCCAGTATAAAACATGTATACATGCAATGCATAAGATCATATACAAAACATAAACCATGTATCAAGAAAATGAATCATGATTTTATGACATATTAGTGAATACAGATAAAACTCTTGACTCGACTCACACCTAAGTTTAGGGATCCCGGTGTGAATAAGACGTAACAAATCTCCCACCTACTCTCCCAATCGGGGTGGCGGTACGTCTTATTCCTAGACTTCGGTCCTTTCTGTATCGAACATCTACAATAGGAATCGATCTTCTCCTAAGCAATTCAATACCACCGAACATCTAGTAACTTGGATGCTCTGCCAAGGACTCATCTATCTTAAGTGAATTTCTATAATTCCATAGATAAAATATAAACATCTCAAAGCATAAACAATCTCTAGTATGTTGTTCAGGGAAACTCCAGTCCAATCTGACTCGAGTCGTATCTCCCGATTCAACATTGATTTATACCTTTCTCTTCTCGGTCTGATGAAGTCGAAGTCTCGGACTCAAATCTGTCCATATAAATCCGGTAATGACAAAGGTCGAGAAGTATAATATCAATACACCAATCAAATTAACACTGGATATAATCAGACTTAATCAAATTCTGTTTCAACGGCATAACTGTACAATCTCGAAATACCGGCAATACAATATCAGTATATACAATCAACAACTCATCTGATCAAAATCTGAATAATATCAATATACCCAGCAACACAGTATCAATCATATATCAATCCCAACATCTCATAATCGATAATAACACAATTCTGATATCAAATCGGTCTAATCACAATCCAATCAACTCTGAAAATTCATAACAATTACATACGGTATCTGTTCTTCGATCCGGTTTCAATTATGCGATATCAACAATGTCAAGAACAGCATAAATCAATCATATCTGATTCTGGCAGTATCATAATTTCAAATCATATCAAAACGTAATAAAACTTACGTCCAGTCGAAGCTCTCGTCGATAGAAACACGGTACCGAAGTGTGATTGAAAATCGAATGGACGGATTCCTCGCAAATTGAATTCTACGATCAAGAATTAAAAATCTCCCCAATTTCTTCTCGGTTCTTCCTTTCCTTACTCTGAAGAAATTGAAGACTCTTATATATATCATGCATACATAGGACGGGTGGCTCATTCTAAAGGCAGCACGTCTCGCGCATATGCACGACCTCAACCGGCGCATATGCGCGAGACCTACTTGTCTCGGCAGGCTTCTCTTCAGCATCTCGCGCCTATGCGGGCACCATTGTCGCGCATATGCGCGAGGTTCTCTGGACATAGCGTTCGTCAATGCACCTCCTCGCGCATATGCGCGCCCTATCTCGCGCATATGCGCGAGGTCCTCTGCCTGCTTCGCGCATATGCGCGCATCAGTGCCGCGCATATGCGCGAGGGGTACTGTCCTCGCACATACATCATCACATGCAATCTCATTTCGTGTCTCGGTTGGCCCTTTCATAATCATATCAATCCATAAATCAATAATTGCAAATTAATATGAAATCCGGGTGTAGAACCCGTAAATCAGTAGACGTATAAGCCATGCATAATTCTAGATTTTTAAATTTAATTGACTTCATTGCATGATTATTTTAAATGCATTTGTTTGAAGTTAATTATTTCATTATTTCAGTTCAGTAGTTTGATTTTTAGCATTTCAGTTATTTCAGTGAGGCCGGACCGGAGTTGGAGTTTTGAGATAGAATTTAAGATTTCGAGAAATATTTCCAGAAGTTAATTTAGCTAGCAAGTAAGTTCATTTAAGTTAAAAAAAAAAAAAAAGAAGTTTAAGGAATTATTTAAGTTAGTTGAGGATTTTAATTTAATTGTTTGAGGTGATTAAGAAATGAGCTCATTTAAGTTACTTAATTAAGGGGTTAGCTCACTAAATTATTTAAAGGATTAGTAAGGCTTTCAAGGATTATTAGTTGACTAGATAATCAACATTTCCCTTTATTTTACCATGCATTTTTCGGCCACCCTTAGTGCTAGAAGATTCATTTTCCAACTCACCAACTTTGACCAATTCTTTGATGTAATTAGTAGGATAATTCTAGGATTTTTGGGAGCACAATTTAATTAAATAAATGGACATATCCTAGACTAGAATCAAGCCAATATTCGGCCACCTTATCCCCAAGAAGACTTGATATCAAACAACAATTCAAATTCAAAAGGAGGGTGGACTTAGTCTTGATTCATTCCTTATATCTTGCACCCTTTCTCCTCACCTTCCTAACCATTTTTCCCCCTCTCTTTTCTTTCGAAATCTGAGTGAAATTTTAAGCTGAGAACCGTGGGAATCCAGTAGGAAAATAAGGGAGAGAAATCGAGTTCAAGAAAGGTAGACAAGAAGCGCTCCACCTTCTCCGTGCCGAGTCGTCGTTGTTTCGTTCGTTTTCTTTCGAAACGAAACCAGGCATGTCTAGATTTCTTTCAAACCTCAATCAAGTCATATTATCATTTATTTTTCAGTACATGATCATGTTTTAGCAAGCAAAAACCGAGATACATGTCAAAATATTTTTGGAACACACATGCAGAATTTCGGCTCTTCATGGCAAGCTTCACGTTTTTCTGAGTTTTGATGGTTTCAGGTATTGGATCGACTCCAGGCTCCCAAGGCGGCTTGTATACATGTAGTAGGATGCATTAGGACCATGTTGGTCCATTCAAACCAGCCCCATGCTTGCTGGAAATTCAGAATGACAGCAAGTCCCTTAGGTGCAGAAAAATGTGGTTCGAAAATTTCAGTTTTGTGTCAAGGGGTTGGATCTGATCTTGGCTGCCCCAAGGGCCTATAGCCATGGTTGGATCACTTCCCTAGCATTTCTAAGACGTGACTAAGTCGCCCTTTTGGTGGCTTGGTCCATGGTTCATCGGTTTTTAATCAAAACGTCAGAACAGCCCCTTTCCCCATTCGGCCCTTCCATTTTTCAGCATATGGTTCGTTTCTTTTGTGGCTTGGTGTGGATCTTGGTTGGCCTATGGCCCTTAGCCACGGTTCATATCATGCTCCTAGATGTCTAGATCGTGCCATGGTCAATCAAATGGCCACTGGAACGACGCAAGACATCGATCATAGCATAAACACTACACACGCATGCACGTTGCTCTCGGTTGGACCCTTCGGTTGAGTTTTGGTGTGATGCGGATTGTGGCTGGCCTAGGGCCCTTAGCCATGGTTCAAATCATTCCTTGGGATGTTGGTAAGAGTCTCTGGTCGGTGGTTCACGCCCCTAATGGCCGATAGTCTCGAAACCAATGCAAGTCTTGTAGTGCGCAGCTGCTGTATTTTTTTGACAGCAAGTATGCTGCTGTTCAGAAGCGTCGTTTGAGTTCTTGGTTGGCTTTTAGCCCATGGCCTTGGACTGGTCAGTGCCTCATTGAGTTGGGAAGGTCATGTTTTCGACCGTTCGTCATTTGGATCATTTTTGAGGTCGTACGAGAATTTACGGTGCAATGTGCCAAATTGACTCTCGAAAGAGCGTTTCGTGTTTTGGCCTCCATTCCACCTAGATTTCGACCCTACCATTTTAGGAACATTATTTTATGATTTTTCAGCATATTTTAATCATGACTATACGTCGGTTCAGTGTCGGTTCCGGTTGGCTCGGAGTCATGATTAAATGCGAAGTCATTAGGCGTCATAGTCGCATCTTTTGAACGTAAATTGCATAGTTGGTCATGTTTAAGCTATTGCATATTTTTCATGGCACAGTTTGGTTGCAGCGAGCCTGGGAACGATCCAATCCAATCCAGTTGGTAAAATTACAGGAATTTTCATTACGCCAGTTAATTATTTTACGTGCATTAAATAGAAAATGATTATTTTTGAGATTTATGCGATATGGCTTGTGGTTCATTCACTATGTGGGAGTGTTATTTTATACGGTCGCCAGTGACCGATCAGTTCAGTATGGTACCACCCGGTCACCAGTGACCGGCCAGCTCAGATCAGTTTCAGCCTCCCCGGTAGCCAGTTACCGATCAGTTCAGCTTAGTGCAGTGGCCACAGGCGTAAAACATAATCTCAACAGAAAATTTTACCAGATATTTCAGTACAGGCTCCAAGGAGCAAATATTTTTACAGTGATTTCCAGTTCAGTTATGCACGTATTATAATTGCTCAGTACAGATTATTTTCAGTATGCCTCAGGACAGGATATTTTATCTCATGCATATTTTAAATTCAGATTTTTACTCGTTACCTGCGATTTATGCATGCTGAGTCTTTAGGCTCACTAGACTTGATTGTTGTAGGTACTGATGAGGCCAGGGCCGAGGGCGGGGACCAGTGAGCCAGCTTGGGTCGGCAGTAGTGGCACCCGAGGACCTCAGAGCAGCAGTTGTTATTTTCTTCGCAAACAATTTTTATCAGTTGTTGGATATTTTTAAATCGTTGTTGTTGGCAAAACTTTGATTTTCTTCCGCTGCAATATTTTGAAATATTGAACTTGATTCACCAGTGATTTTATGAATGAGGCCATTTAAGTTCTTTTAAAAAGAAAATTTTTAATTTTCCGCAAATTTTCAAGCAAGTAGTTCGAGGGCCTTTACAGTTGGTATCAGAGCGGTGGTTCTGTATAGGGTTTCACTACTACTGACCGCGAGAAGCTCACGAAGCCACGCCTTTGGCCTGTAAGTTTTTCAGTTCAGCATTTTGTTCAGCATTTCAGTTATAGCATGAATTATTTTGTCAGCATGCTTCCAGATTTTCAGTATTTCAGAGTTCATTTAAAATAAAGTATGGAATTATGCATGTTAGTTACGTATGGGTTATGTTGGAACAGTATGCCCCCTAGACGCATTTTAGAGCGCAACAGAGAGGTGGAGCCTCGCCGAGAGGACAGAGAGGAGCATAGACCGGAGGGAGACCTACCACCTCCTCCACCGCCCCCACCGGACATGAGTGCCCAGATGTTAGCTGGGATGGCACAGTTCTTCGCACAGTTTGCGGTGGGCAATGCCGCAGCCGTAGCCGCAGCCGCAGCCAGGCCGACAGGGCCCGAGGCAGTGTATGAGCGATTCATGAAGATGCGCCCGAAGGAATTCTCTGGGGCATCTGACCCCATGGTTGCCGAGGGATGGATCAAATCCCTCGAGGTTATCTTTGATTTTATGGAGCTGGGAGACGCGGACTGAGTCCGATGTGCCACCTACCTGTTCAATGGAGACGCCCGCTTATGGTGGGAAGGAGCTTCGGTAGCCCTTACATTGGCTACACTTTCTTGGACCCGTTTTACGGAGGTTTTCTACTCCAAGTATTTTGCTGAGGAGGTTCGCACCAGGCTGACCACCGAGTTCATGAGCCTGAGACAGGGGGATATGTCGGTTACGGAGTTTATCCGTAAGTTCGAGAGGGGCTGTCACTTTGTGCCCCTGATAGCGAATGATGCCAAAGCCAAGCTGATGCACTTCCTGGTGGGTTTACGGCCGATCTTGCGCCGGGATGTTAGGGTATCTGACCCTGCTACTTATGAGGTTGCCGTCTCCAAGGCCTTAGCCGCAGAGCAGGATCTGCGGGATATCGAGAGGGATCGCCAGGGCAAGCGCCCAGTCCAGGCACCGCACCACCCTCCTCCTCATCAGCATCAGCAGCAGAATAAGAGGCCTTTTCATGGACCGCCCAGGAACCGAGGCCAGCAGCAGCAGCAGCAGCAGCGGGGACGCCCAGCCCCGAGGAATCAGGAGCACCCAGTCTGTCCCAGGTGCTCACGTCGCCATCCTGGAGCATGTATGGCTGGCTCAGGAAAGTGTTTTAAGTGTGGCAGTCCAGACCACATGTTGCTGCAGTGCCCTCAGAGGAATCTGCCTACCCAAGGCAGAGTTTTTGCTCTCCATGCCGCGGAAGCCAACCCGGAGACTATGTTGTTGACAGGAGTGCATGCTCTACTCAGATTTATTTCGGGGAAATTAAGCTAGAGGAACCTAGACCTTTGCATGTCTATAAGTTTAGATCTTGTAGTGGGATTCAACTTAGAGCTCCGCTCTTTCAGGGAGAATTTTTATATCTGGTTCCGCTACCAAGGCCTTGATAGATTCAGGGGCCACTCACTCATTTATTTCGGAGGTCTTTGCAAACTTTCTCAAGATCCAGACCATTGGGCTAGATACAGCCTTTTCAGTAGTGTTGCCGTCAGGCGAGGAGATGGCAGCCACCAATGTTATCCGAGATATAGACCTTGAGCTGCACGGTAATCTTGTTTATGTGGATCTGATTGTGCTACCGATGCCGGAATTTGACATCATCCTAGGGATGGACTGGCTATTGAGGAACAGAGTGTTGATAGACTTCCAGCGGAGATCCGTTCTTGTCCGACCGCCTGGAATGGAGCAGTTCTTATTTGAGCCGGACAGGTACTTTTCCTTACCGCGCATTATTCCTTATGTTCAGGCTAGGAAGCTCATGCATAGAGGGTGTCGGGCATTTCTAGCAACCCTTTTATCTGTCCCCGAGGAACCCAGCCAGTCAGCCTCAGATGTTCCGATTGTTAGAGATTTCTTAGACGTTTTTCCCGAAGACGTCTCTGGTATGCCACCAGAGAGAGAGGTGGAGTTTTCCATTGAGCTTATGCCAGGTACGACTCCGATATCCAAAGCGCCATACCGACTAGCACCGACAGAGATGGCAGAGCTTAAGAAGCAGATCCAGGAACTTCTCGACAAGGAGTTCATTCGCCCGAGCTTTTCTCCATGGGGCGCGCCAGTCTTATTCGTGAAAAAGAAGGATGGCTCGATGAGGCTTTGCATTGACTACAGGGAGTTGAACAGGGTTACAGTGAAGAATAAATACCCACTGCCGAGGATTGAGGATCTGTTTGACCAGTTGCAGGGAGCTTCGATTTTCTCCAAGATAGATCTGCGTTCCGGTTATCACCAGTTGAGGGTGAGAGATGCTGATGTCTCGAAGACAGCTTTCAGGACTCGTTATGGCCACTACGAGTTCCTAGTGATGCCGTTCGGCCTGACGAATGCACCAGCGATCTTCATGGATCTAATGAATCGCGTATTTCAGCCGTACCTTGACCAGTTTGTGATAGTGTTCATAGATGACATTCTCGTCTACTCCAAGAGTCGGGAGGAGCACAGCAGGAATCTGACCACAGTGTTGCAGACATTGCAGAAACATAAACTATTCGCAAAGTTCAGTAAGTGCGAATTCTGGTTAGAGAAGGTGGCGTTCTTGGGCCACATTGTTTCTAGCAGTGGCATTGAGGTAGACCCGGCGAAAGTTGTAGCAATCAGAGATTGGGTTGTGCCTCAGAATGCATCAGAGATCCGCAGTTTCCTTGGGCTAGCAGGATATTACAGAAAATTCATCCAAGGATTTTCCTCTATCGCCGTTCCACTCACAGCACTGACAAAGAAAAATGTGAAGTTTGTGTGGAGCGAGGAGTGTCAGAAGAGCTTCGATACTTTGAAGCAAGCTCTTATCTCAGCACCCGTTTTGGCTGTACCGTCAGGATCTGGTGAGTTTGTCCTTTATACCGATGCTTCGAAGCTTGGTTTAGGTGCAGTTTTGATGCAGCATGGGAGAGTGATAGCGTATGCTTCTCGACAGCTGAAAATCCACGAGAAGAACTACCCCACCCATGATCTGGAGTTAGCGGCCGTAGTTTTTGCTTTGAAGATTTGGAGGCACTATCTGTATGGAGAGAAGTGTCAGATCTTTACCGACCATAAGAGCCTCAAGTATTTCTTTACGCAGAAGGAGCTGAACATGCGTCAGAGACGTTGGTTGGAGCTTGTGAAAGACTACGATTGTGACATTAGCTACCACCCGGGTAAAGCTAATGTAGTTGCGGATGCTTTGAGCAGGAAACTCGCAGTGATGGCTCATTTGACGATTCAGAAACCTCTTCAGATCGAGATGCAGAGGTTTGATCTTGAGACTTACCCTCGAGGTAGAGTTCCTCGTTTATCTACCTTGACTATCCAGTCCTCTCTTATTGACCGTATTCGCAGCGGTCAGGCAGCAGATGAGCAGTTGGCACAGTGGAAGAAGAGAGATGAAGCTAAGGGCAGTGTTTTGTATTCAGTCAGCGACGGTATTGTGAGATACCGAGATAGGATATGGGTTCCTAGCAGTGATTCTATCCGAGCAGACATCTTATCAGAGGCCCATACGTCCCCGTACTCTATTCACCCTGGGAGTACGAAGATGTACAAAGATCTGCAGCTATTGTATTGGTGGCCAGGAATGAAGAAGGACATCAGGCGTTTTGTATCCGAGTGCCTGACTTGCCAGTTAGTGAAGGCCGAGCATCAGAGACCAGCAGGTTTGCTCAAGCCTCTCCCTATTCCCGAGTGGAAGTGGGAGAATGTTACCATGGACTTTGTGACCGGATTGCCGAGGTCAGCCAGAGGATCGAATGCTATCTGGGTGATTGTAGATCGTCTTACCAAATCAGCGCACTTCTTGCCTATTAAGACGACTTTCACCATGGTTCAGTATGCAGAGCTGTATATCCGAGAGATAGTCCGACTCCATGGTATTCCAGTTTCTATCGTATCCGACAGAGATCCCAGATTCACTTCCTCGTTTTGGAAGAGTTTGCATTCGACTATGGGTACGAAGTTGCTGTTTAGCACAGCTTTCCATCCGCAGACAGATGGACAGTCGGAGCGAGTTATTCAGATCTTAGAGGATCTTCTCCGTGCTTGCGTCATTGATTTCTCTGGGAGTTGGGAGTCGAACTTACCATTGGTAGAGTTGACCTATAACAACAGTTTCCAGTCGTCCATAGGTATGGCTCCGTATGAAGCGCTGTATGGTCGCAAGTGTAGATCTCCTATTCATTGGGATGAAGTAGGAGAGAGAGCAGAGTTGGGTCCAGAGATTGTTCAGCAGGCAGCAGATGTAGTAGTCAAGATCCGTGATAGGATGAGGACTGCTCAGAGCCGACAGAAGAGTTATGCCGATCAGCGGAGGAGAGAGTTAGAGTTTGCAGTGGGCGATCATGTCTTCGTGAAAGTGGCACCTATGAAGGGTGTCATGAGATTTGGCAAGAAAGGGAAGCTCAGTCCGAGATTCATTGGACCGTTTGAGATCCTCGACAGAGTTGGGACGCTAGCGTATCGTGTGGCTCTTCCGCCAAATCTGGCCGGAGTACACAATGTCTTTCACGTCTCCATGCTGAGGAAGTATATGGCAAATCCTTCGCATGTGCTGAATTTCGAGCCGTTGCAGCTTACTCCGAACTTATCTTATGAGGAGAGACCCGTGCAGATCCTAGACAGACAGGAGAAGAAACTTCGGAACAAGTTGGTTAAGCGAGTCAAAGTCAAATGGCTCAACCATTCAGAGGAGGAAGCTACGTGGGAGTCTGAGCCGGAGATGAGAAGTCGATACCCTGAGTTATTCGGTGAGTTCTAATTTCGAGGACGAAATTTATTTAAGGGGGGAAGGATTGTAGAACCCGTAAATCAGTAGACGTATAAGCCATGCATAATTCTAGATTTTTAAATTTAATTGACTTCATTGCATGATTATTTTAAATGCATTTGTTTGAAGTTAATTATTTCATTATTTCAGTTCAGTAGTTTGATTTTTAGCATTTCAGTTATTTCAGTGAGGCCGGACCGGAGTTGGAGTTTTGAGATAGAATTTAAGATTTCGAGAAATATTTCCAGAAGTTAATTTAGCTAGCAAGTAAGTTCATTTAAGTTAAAAAAAAAAAAAAAAGAAGTTTAAGGAATTATTTAAGTTAGTTGAGGATTTTAATTTAATTGTTTGAGGTGATTAAGAAATGAGCTCATTTAAGTTACTTAATTAAGGGGTTAGCTCACTAAATTATTTAAAGGATTAGTAAGGCTTTCAAGGATTATTAGTTGACTAGATAATCAACATTTCCCTTTATTTTACCATGCATTTTTCGGCCACCCTTAGTGCTAGAAGATTCATTTTCCAACTCACCAACTTTGACCAATTCTTTGCATGTAATTAGTAGGATAATTCTAGGATTTTTGGGAGCACAATTTAATTAAATAAATGGACATATCCTAGACTAGAATCAAGCCAATATTCGGCCACCTTATCCCCAAGAAGACTTGATATCAAACAACAATTCAAATTCAAAAGGAGGGTGGACTTAGTCTTGATTCATTCCTTATATCTTGCACCCTTTCTCCTCACCTTCCTAACCATTTTTCCCCCTCTCTTTTCTTTCGAAATCTGAGTGAAATTTTAAGCTGAGAACCGTGGGAATCCAGTAGGAAAATAAGGGAGAGAAATCGAGTTCAAGAAAGGTAGACAAGAAGCGCTCCACCTTCTCCGTGCCGAGTCGTCGTTGTTTCGTTCGTTTTCTTTCGAAACGAAACCAGGCATGTCTAGATTTCTTTCAAACCTCAATCAAGTCATATTATCATTTATTTTTCAGTACATGATCATGTTTTAGCAAGCAAAAACCGAGATACATGTCAAAATATTTTTGGAACACACATGCAGAATTTCGGCTCTTCATGGCAAGCTTCACGTTTTTCTGAGTTTTGATGGTTTCAGGTATTGGATCGACTCCAGGCTCCCAAGGCGGCTTGTATACATGTAGTAGGATGCATTAGGACCATGTTGGTCCATTCAAACCAGCCCCATGCTTGCTGGAAATTCAGAATGACAGCAAGTCCCTTAGGTGCAGAAAAATGTGGTTCGAAAATTTCAGTTTTGTGTCAAGGGGTTGGATCTGATCTTGGCTGCCCCAAGGGCCTATAGCCATGGTTGGATCACTTCCCTAGCATTTCTAAGACGTGACTAAGTCGCCCTTTTGGTGGCTTGGTCCATGGTTCATCGGTTTTTAATCAAAACGTCAGAACAGCCCCTTTCCCCATTCGGCCCTTCCATTTTTCAGCATATGGTTCGTTTCTTTTGTGGCTTGGTGTGGATCTTGGTTGGCCTATGGCCCTTAGCCACGGTTCATATCATGCTCCTAGATGTCTAGATCGTGCCATGGTCAATCAAATGGCCACTGGAACGACGCAAGACATCGATCATAGCATAAACACTACACACGCATGCACGTTGCTCTCGGTTGGACCCTTCGGTTGAGTTTTGGTGTGATGCGGATTGTGGCTTGCCTAGGTCCCTTAGCCATGGTTCAAATCATTCCTTGGGATGTTGGTAAGAGTCTCTGGTCGGTGGTTCACGCCCCTAATGGCCGATAGTCTCAATACCAATGCAAGTCTTGTAGTGCGCAGCTGCTGTATTTTTTTGACAGCAAGTATGCTGCTGTTCAGAAGCGTCGTTTGAGTTCTTGGTTGGCTTTTAGCCCATGGCCTTGGACTGGTCAGTGCCTCATTGAGTTGGGAAGGTCATGTTTTTGACCGTTCGTCATTTGGATCATTTTTGAGGTCGTACGAGAATTTACGGTGCAATGTGCCAAATTGACTCTCGAAAGAGCGTTTCGTGTTTTGGCCTCCATTCCACCTAGATTTCGACCCTACCATTTTAGGAACATTATTTTATGATTTTTCAGCATATTTTAATCATGACTATACGTCGGTTCAGTGTCGGTTCCGGTTGGCTCGGAGTCATGATTAAATGCGAAGTCATTAGGCGTCATAGTCGCATCTTTTGAACGTAAATTGCATAGTTGGTCATGTTTAAGCTATTGCATATTTTTCATGGCACAGTTAGGTTGCAGCGAGCCTGGGAACGATCCAATCCAATCCAGTTGGTAAAATTACAGGAATTTTCATTACGCCAGTTAATTATTTTACGTGCATTAAATAGAAAATGATTATTTTTGAGATTTATGCGATATGGCTTGTGGTTCATTCACTATGTGGGAGTGTTATTTTATACGGTCGCCAGTGACCGATCAGTTCAGTATGGTACCACCCGGTCGCCAGTGACCGGCCAGCTCAGATCAGTTTCAGCCTCCCCGGTAGCCAGTTACCGATCAGTTCAGCTTAGTGCAGTGGCCACAGGCGTAAAACATAATCTCAACAGAAAATTTTACCAGATATTTCAGTACAGGCTCCAAGGAGCAAATATTTTTACAGTGATTTCCAGTTCAGTTATGCACGTATTATAATTGCTCAGTACAGATTATTTTCAGTATGCCTCAGGACAGGATATTTTATCTCATGCATATTTTAAATTCAGATTTTTACTCGTTACCTGCGATTTATGCATGCTGAGTCTTTAGGCTCACTAGACTTGATTGTTGTAGGTACTGATGAGGCCAGGGCCGAGGGCGGGGACCAGTGAGCCAGCTTGGGTCGGCAGTAGTGGCACCCGAGGACCTCAGAGCAGCAGTTGTTATTTTCTTCGCAAACAATTTTTATCAGTTGTTGGATATTTTTAAATCGTTGTTGTTGGCAAAACTTTGATTTTCTTCCGCTGCAATATTTTGAAATATTGAACTTGATTCACCAGTGATTTTATGAATGAGGCCATTTAAGTTCTTTTAAAAAGAAAATTTTTAATTTTCCGCAAATTTTCAAGCAAGTAGTTCGAGGGCCTTTACACCGGGTCTGATCCGTCCTGTCTCTAATCACATCTCGATTATCCACAATTCATATCAGATTACAATAATCAACTTCTCGGGCCTTACATTTCTCTCCCCCTTAGATCTGATTTAGTCCCCGAAATCATAGTCAATTCAATCAGATATCAAATCAAATATCCACCAGATACAATAAGGAATGGAGATTAGAAGCTAAATAAGAATACTCACATCAGTGAAACAATTCTGGGAATTTCTGTCTCATGTCAATCTCAGTTTCCCAGATAGCTTTTTCAGTGTCATGACAATTCTACTAAACTTTCACCAGCGGAATAGTCTTCGTTCTGAGCTGATTTTCTTTACGATCGAGAATCTGAATCGACTTCTCAAAGTAATTTAGTGTCTCCTCCAGTTCGGCCTCGTCTGGCTGAATAACATGTGAAGCATCAGACGGCTATCTCCTCAATAACAATACATGAAAACATCAGGTATCTCTGATAAAGAAGACGGTAATACGAGTCGATAAATACGATCCCCTATCTTCTAGAGAATCTCATACGGCCCAACATAATGTGGAGAAAACTTCCCTTTCTTGCCAAATCTGATAACTCCTCTGAAAGGTGAAATCTTCAAGAATACTCTGTCTCCTGCCTCAAATACCAATGATCTACGTCGAACCTTGGCATACTTGACCTGTTTCTCTTGAGTTGCTTTCATTTTCTTCTGAATCAACTTCATTTTTTCTGTCATATCTCGAATCATATCGGGTCCAATCTCAGGTACCTCAGAGATATCATCTCAATACAGAGGGAATCTGCACTTCTTACTATACAATGCTTCAAACAGTATCATCTCTATACTGGTTTGATAGCTGTTGTGGTACGAAAACTCAAAACATGGCAATGAATCCTGCCAACTATTGCTAAAATCAAGCACTACAACTCTAAGCATATCCTGCAGTGTCTGGATAGTCCGCTCTGACTGTCCGTCAGTCTGTGGATAATATGCGGTACTCGGATATAACCTAATACCTAAAGCCTGCTGTAAACTCAGCCAGAAGTACGAAGTAAATCGAGGATCACCGTTTGAAACAATCGACTTCAGCACTCTATGCAATCTGACTACTTTCGGACATAAATCTCTGTCATTTGGTCATGTCTGTACGTCATCTTGTACGGAATAAAACATATAAATGAAAGGGGATCGGTTACGGTGACCGGAAGCGCAACGGAAGTTAAAAATTTTGATTTTTCATCAAGAAATTTCGGCAACCACTTATTTTGTGTAGCAAATACAATAAAACACCAAAAACATACATAGGGTGTTTTAGAATTTACATTTCAATCTCAAGAGATTGATGAATGGCACCAACCAAGTTGTAAACAACTTGGCTCTTCAAGGATGACAAGTCTACAAGCTCTCCTTCCTTCAAAAATTAGGCCCACCACTTGCTAGGTAAATCCCCTCTTAATTTGCACTAGAAAATTAAGAGGATTTTTCAAGGAGAAGAATATTTCTTCCTCAACACTTGAAGAAGAAAAGAAGAGAAAAACTTGGAGAGAAAAATCCTCAAGTTTCGGCCAAGGTGAGGGTTGAATGAGGGAGGATGAGTTGTCTTGGTAGTGCAAAAAGTTGATCCAAAAAGGTTGCATGCCATTCATTATTTTAGTCAAAAGTATTCCTCAACTCTTCACCACCGAAGCATGCAATGTGACTTGGGCTTGTAACTATTACAAGGCCCATGGACTATTTAAATTGTCTCAAACATATTTGAGCCCAATTAGACTTTACTTGATTTTACTCAAGCCCACTAGTTAAAAAATTATTTCCAATTGGACTCTACAAGGCCCAATGTTATTTAATTAATTCAACACTTGGATTAATTTAATTATTTGGACTCTACTAGGCCCACTAGTGTTTTATTAATTCAACACTTGAATTAATTTAATTTAGTCCATAATAATGTTTATGAAAATCACAATTTTCAAATACATTATTTACTTGGCCTATTTTTAATTTAGGAACACATTTATAAATTAAAATTATATTTCTCTCATAGAAGTCATACTTCTATTTTTCTCAACGCTTATAAACTCATTTATAAGCCGTTCAACACATTGAACTATTTTTACTTCTCAACGGGATCTAGAAAGCTAGTACTTGTGTGGCCCTCAATGGTTCATTGATACAACTAGCCGTGGGTTCACATCTCCATGTGATTCGGACTAAACATGTCCTTATATGAGCATACCCCAATTGCTCCATTCTTACTTATCAACTCCTTGATAACAAGAACGTCAGAACTCAAGTCTGATAGTACCCAACCAATCATGTTAAACGCCTAGCAGCATCACTTACATGATTCCCTAGGTATCAAATGATAGTGCATGCAAGAACCATTCAATTATGATTAGCGTACAGTACGGTCCCTTCAACTCATATATCCCGACCGATTCGACAACCATTGGTTTATCGAGAGTTGTCAATGAATCGATACTATGTTTCATGTCGTAGTTGCATCGATGGTGTAATCTATGAAACCCCTTTCATAATTACCACCATAATCTGATCAGAGATTTCAACCTACATACACATGATAACACATAGGATATCCATACCCGAAGGTAAGCGGAGAATCCCCGACTACAATGCATCGACTCCTATATGTTTCGACAGAACACCCAACCTTGCCACCTGATGACCCCATGAGAGTCAGTAAACAAGTCAAAGTGTAATTCTAGCACATAGAGTCTCAATGTTGTCCCGGGTCATAAGGACTAGTGGTGTACAACAATAAACTAGGACTTTTCCACTCGATAAGTGAAAACCACTTGGAAAGTCCTTTTATGGAGGGTTGTTCAGTGCACTCTACAAGGAGCACCTATCTGCATGCTCGGACATCACAATGTCCCCTACCAATGAAACATGGTACTCACATCGCAGATACTAGTCTCGAACTCGAGCGGCCTATATCCTTCTTAGTGGCGGCTGAATCGACTAGGAACCGTTTAGAATATACAGTATTACAAATATGAGTTTCATGATATTCATCATATGAGCATCTCATATTCTTTCTACTATTTGTATATTCAAGGGCTTTATCTATGCAACTAGCATGGTATACAGATAAAGAAGTGCCAAAATGATAAATTCAAATATTATTAAAATAAAGACTGTTTATACATAGAGTTTAATCATGAACCCTCGGCCAACACTTGGCTCGACGGGCACCTTCTCTAACAATCTCCCACTTGCACTAGAGCCAACTACCCATATGCTTCAAACCCATCGATTCGCGATGCTTCTCGAACAATGGTCCAGGTAAAGTCTTAGTTAGTGGATCAGCAACATTTTCTGCGGAGCCGACTTTGTCAATCGTGACATCTTCTCTCTCCACGATCTCTCTGAGGATGTGGTACTTTCTCAATACGTGTTTGGACTTTTGATGAGACCTCGGCTCCTTTGCTTGAGCAATGGCTCCCGTGTTGTCACAAAACACCGGGACAGGAGCAACTCCATTAAGAATGACGCCCAACTCTTGGACGAAATTCCTTATCCAAACTGCCTCCTTTGCTGCAGCTGATGCAGCAATATATTCTGCCTCAGTGGTGGAATCCGCTGTACTGTCTTGCTTGGAACTCTTCCAAGAGACAGCAGCACCATTGAGCATGAATATGAATCTAGAGGTTGACTTCGAGTCATCGATATCACTTTAGAAGCTAGAGTCGGTATAGCCTTCCAATTTCAGTTCTACACCCCCATAGACCAAGAACAATTTTTTGGTACTTCTGAAATAATTGAGGATGTCTTTTACAGCTTTCCAATGTGGAAGACCGGGGTTCGATTGATATCTACACACTACACTTAGTGCGAAAGCCACGTCAGGACGCGTAGATATCATCCCATACATGATGCTACCAATTGCAGATGTATAAGGAATGCTTGTCATCGCCGCTATCTCTGCATCAGTCTCGGGAGACATAGACTTGGATAGGGACACGCCATGACACATTGGTAGATGTCCTCTTTTGGACTCATCCATCGAGAACCGTTTCACGATGGTATCAATGTATGTGGACTGGGTGAGACAAAGCAATCTTTTTGATCTATCTCTATAGATCTGTATTCCCAATACAAAAGATGCTTTACCCAAGTCCTGCATCGAGAACTTACTCGCTAACCATATCTTCGTTGATTGCAACATTCCTACATCATTCCCAATGAGTAGAATGTCATCAACATACAACACCAGGAATGTCACAGCACTCCCACTGACCTTCTTATACACACAGGGTTCCTCAGGATTCTTAGCAAAACCAAACTCTTTGATTGTACTATCAAATCTGAGGTTCAAACTCCTAGATGCCTGCTTTAGACCATAAATAGATCTTTGAAGTTTGCATACCATATGCTCATTTCCGATAGATGTAAACCCTTCGGGTTGAGACATGTAAATCTCTTCCTTAATATCTCCATTAAGAAAGGTTGTCTTAACATCCATCTGCCATATCTCATAGTCATACCATGCAGCTATGGCTAGCAAAATCCTTATGGACTTGAACATTGCAACTGGAGAAAAGGTTTCCTCAAAGTCAACTCCTTGTCTTTGAGTATATCCTTTTGCCACCAATCGCGCCTTGAAGGTCAATACCTTCCCATCCGCCCCAAGTTTCCTCTTGTAAATCCATTTACACCCTATGGGAACAATTCCCTCAGGTGGATCCACGAGATTCCACACTTGGTTCGAATGCATGGAATTCATCTCAGATTCCATCGCTTCAAGCCACTTGGATGAATCGGCATCAGATAATGCTTCCTTGAAGGTCCTTGGATCACATCCATGGTTAGGCTCATCATGGCCCTCTTCAAGAAGCAGACCATACCTCATAGGTGGTCTCGAGAGTCTCTCGGATCTTCTAGGAGCTTGTATCTCCTCTCTTGGCTCTTCGGGTGTGGGTTCTACAATTGTGGGTGTCTCTTGAACCTCTTCGATTTCTATCATCTCGCCTTTTCTATCTAATAGAAATTCCTTTTCCAAAAAGGTTGCATTCCTAGAAACAAACACCTTTGTTTCTTGGGGATGATAGAAGTAGTATCCAACCGAATTCTTTGGATATCCCACAAAGTAACATAAAATGGATCGACTATCCAATTTATCTCCCACTACCTGCTTCACATAAGCAGGGCACCCCCATATTCTAAGATAAGAATATTTGGGTGGCTTACCCATCCATATCTCATATGGTGTCTTATCAACTGCCTTTGTATGGACATTGTTCAACAATATTGTCGCTGTCTCAAGCGCATATCCCCAAAAGGATGGCGGCAACTCCGTGAACTCCATCATAGACCGAACCATGTCCATCAAAGTCCGGTTACGACGCTCCAAAACACCATTCAACTGTGGTGTAACGGGCGGAGTCCACTGCGAGAGAATCCCATTCTCCCTAAGATACTCTTGGAACTCGGCACTCAAGTACTCACCACCTTGATCCGATCGAAGTGTCTTGATGCTTCGTCCCAATTGCTTCTCTACTTCACTTCTGAATTCTTTGAACCTTTCAAAGGCTTCAGACTTGTATTTCATCAAATACACATGCCCATACCTCGAAAAGTCATCGGTAAAGGTTATGAAGTAGGCATGTCCATGCTTAGTGGTGATGCTAAGCGGTCCGCACACATCGGTATGGATCAAATCCAATAACCCTTTGGCTCGCTCCAAATGGCCCTTAAAGGGAATCTTGGTCATCTTTCCTTTTAGACAGGATTCACAAGTCGTGAGAGCATTAATATCAGACATATCAAACATGCCAACTCCCACTAGCTTGTTCATCCTTCTTAGGGAAATATGTCCTAATCGAGCATGCCATAATTGTGCCATATTAAAAGTATCTTGTTTGCGCTTGTTCGTTGTTGTTATAACTTGGACATTGTTAAGTGGAATATCTTTCAATTTTAAGGTGTAGAGATCATTTTCAAGTTCTCCAGTACCAATTAAACATTCATTCTTGTAAATATTGCAAACACCTTTGCTAAATAAACAAGAAAATCCATCTTTGTCTAACATAGAAATGGAAATAATGTTTTTCGCCAAGTCTGGTACAAACAAAACATCTCTTAACAACAACTTAAAATCATTGTTCAAAATTAAAGAAACATCTCCAACAGCTTTGGCAGCAACTCTTGCCCCATTGCCCATCCTCAAGAAGGTCTCACCTTCCCTGAGCCTCCTACTTCTTCCCATCACCTGCAAATCATTACAGAGATGTGAGCCACAGCCGGTATCCAATACCCAAGAAGTAGAGTTAATTGAAATGTTTACTTCGATATAGAACATACCGTTTCCAGAGCTCTTCTGGGCAAGATATTCCCTGCAGTTACGCCTCCAATGTCCCAGGCTTCTAGCAGTGATGACAGATGTCAACAGTCTTGTCAGCCTTCACTGGTGTGGCTGCCACTACGGGACCCGGAGTCTGCCTCTTCAAGGGCACGCTCTTCTTGGGACGTTGGAAAGAACGCTTCTTTCCCTTCCAAGGTTGACCGGTCTTCGTACCAGATGAAGAGCCCACAAAAAGAACCGGCTTCTCTTTCTTGATGGTGTACTCAAAGGTCACAAGCATGTTCACCAACTCCTCAAGGGTCGGCTCCATCTTGTTCATATTGAAGTTCACCACTAAAGGATCAAATGAGCTAGGCAGCGATAAGAGCAACACGTCGGTGGTCAACTCCGAAGGCAAGATCGGATCCATGCCAACGAGCTTGTCCACGAGCCCAATCATCTTCAATCCATGCTCATGGACCGAGGCCCCATCTCGCATGCGCATAGTGATCAACTCCTTGATGGTAGCATGCCTAAGAGGCCGAGTCTGCTCACCAAAGATCTCCTTGAGGTGCATATGAATGTCTGCAGCATTCTTTGCATCCTCAAAACGCCTCTGCAGCTCATCATTCATAGAAGCCTGCATATAACACCTGCTTTCAAGTTATGGACACACCATTCCTTGTAAGTCTGCAATTCCTCAGGAGCGCAGTCAGTCGGAGCCTCAACAGGGGGCGACTCAGTCAGTGTATATGCTATCCTTTCCGAATTCAAGACAATTTTGAGGTTTCTTAGCCAAGTAAGGTAATTAGGTCCGGTTAACACATGTTTTTCGAGTATAGCGGATAGCGGGTTGCGAATCGAAGACATTGTCAAAGTTTTGTACTGAAAAGTAAAACAGATAAATGTTAATGACTATTTAAAATATTTAATAAGATATAAAGTTTGGATTTTAACTTTATAAATTTTCGCTCCCACTGTTTTGACATTTTCACTACCCTCTAGCGAAAACGGGAAACTCCTTTCCTCAGTAGGTACGTAAGGTCCAATTAGCGAATCATGATCCCGAATAATATCAGCCAATCATAATTCCTAAAAGGTAGTTTCCAATTGCATCACAATGCAACCCTCTACGTAAACTTTTGTCTCAAGTTTGATTAGGACCCAATAATATGACGTCGTTCATCTTCACGTGTCAAGCCTTACCCATCGATGTTGAACCTTAATGGACGGTCGCCATGAGTTCCCTCAATAATATGAGCCGAAATCATGGGAGTTCCACGTAATTCACATCACCATGTCAATGGATGTCACAGCTTTCCGGCACCCAGAGCTCCCCCAATAATTTGAGCCGAGCCCCTAGTACGGGTAGCGTTCATCATGCACCCATTGTCGATGGAAGACAAGGAAATTATAAACAAATTTATAATTCCCCTTTTCGGGCTTGATATTAAATTTGAATCTTATTCAAAATGAGGGTTTTTAATTTTGAAAGGTCTCATCATTAATTTTATTTAAAAGCTCGCCATGTTTGATCGTCTGTTTGCCGGATTCATGCAACTTTGTTATTATCATAATAATAACGCACATACTCATTATTTATAACATATCATGCATATATTATAAATAGTAAACAAACAAGGATGATCAATCGCCCCAATACTAATGGCCCGTGTGAGCTAAACACGGGCCTAGGTCCAATCCTAGGGAAATGCAAGGGATGCAAATGCAACTATTACATTAGCTTCCAATATTTACATGTCTTCGATCTTCATAATCATCATGACCACCATCTTCCATTCTTGATCTTCCACTATACTAATATTTACAAATAAATATCCATGGCAAATAGGGATACATCTAATGGGGGTGGGAACGGGCCATAAACCAAGCCCACTTTATAAATTGATAAATATTACAATCATTCAACACAAAATATCCTAGCATACACTTAGCAAATTAGGCTTGGGCTTTTGATCATCTTTCATGCATAGTATCACATATCATACACCATCAATTAAATATCACAATAATTAATTGATCCAATATTATATACCTTGATCCAATCACTAACAGCCACGATTATAAACTAAATTAACAAAGTATACAAACACCTTTGTCTACTTTCCAATTAATTTATTTATAACCGAATTTCTTATAAATCACAATTTACTATAAATAATTAAAGTCCAACTTCAATTATTTATTTTATGAGAAAAATTTGTAAGTTCTGTAATTTTAAACTTAAGGGCCCAAAAACTTATTTTTCACCAAAAACATTTTGGCTCATTTAAAATTCACAAATATGTTAGCCATCCAATGGTCCAACAACTCAAGGCCCATGACACTTTGATATTCCAAAACACTTTTGGAAACCCTAGTCGTCATCGCCGAATTCCGGCAACAAAAATTTTTTTTTATTTATTTAAAACATAGCGGTTTCGGGCAGCCCGTTTCGGGCAGCCCCTCGGGCAGCTTGAGCTGCCCGAAATGGGCAGCAACAAGCTGCCGAAATGTGTCCCCAAGGTGGCCTTGACTTTTGTTGCAAAATTTTGTTCTCATGCGGTTAGAAATCGATCTCAACATAATATCTTTTAATTGCTACACAAAATCGTAACCATAGCTCGGATACCACTGGAAAGGGGATCGGTTACGGTGACCGGAAGCGCAACGGAAGTTAAAAATTTTGATTTTTCATCAAGAAATTTCGGCTACCTCTTATTTTGTGTAGCAAATACAATAAAACAGCAAAAATATACATAGGGTGTTTTAGAATTTACCTATCAATCTCAAGAGATTGATGAATGGCACCAACCAAGTTGTAAACAACTTGGCTCTTCAAGGATGACAAGTCTACAAGCTCTCCTTCCTTCAAAAATTAGGCCCACCACTTGCTAGGTAAATCCCCTCTTAATTTGCACTAGAAAATTAAGAGGATTTTTCAAGGAGAAGAATATTTCTTCCTCAACACTTGAAGAAGAAAAGGAGAGAAAAACTTGGAGAGAAAAATCCTCAAGTTTCGGCCGAGGTGAGTGTTGAATGAGGGAGGATGAGTTGTCTTGGTAGTGCAAAAAGTTGATCCAAAAAGGTTGCATGCCATGCATTATTTTAGTCAAAAGTATTCCCCAACTCTTCACCTCCCAAGCATGCAATGTGACTTGAGCTTGTAACTATTAACAAGGCCCATGAACTATTTAAATTGTCTCAAACATATTTGAGCCCAATTAGACTTTACTTGATTCTACTCAAGCCCACTAGTTAAATAATTATTTCTAATTGGGCTCTACAAGGCCCAATGTTATTTAATTAATTCAACACTTGAATTAATTTAATTATTTGGACTCTACTAGGCCCACTAGTGTTTTATTAATTCAACACTTGAATTAATTTAGTCCATAATAATGTTTATGAAAATCACAATTTTCAAATATATTATTTACTTGGCATATTTTTAATTTAGGAACACATTCATAAATTAAAAATTACATTTCTCTCATAGAAGTCATACTTCTATTTTCTCAACGCTTATAAACTCATTTATAAGCCGTTCAACACATTGAACTATTTTTACTTCTCAACGGGATCTAGAAAACTAGTACTTGTGTGGCCCTCAATGGTTCATTGATACAACTAGCCGTGGGTTCACATCTCCATGTGATTTGGACTAAACACGTCCTTATATGAGCATACCCCAATTGCTCCATTCTTACTTATCAACTCCTTGATAACAAGAACGTCAGAACTCAAGTCTGATAGTACCCAACCAATCATGTTAAACGCCTAGCAGCATCGCTTACATGATTCCTTAGGTATCAAATGATAGTACATGCAAGAACCATTCAATTATGATTAGCGTACAGTACGGTCCCTTCAACTCATATATCCCGACCGATTCGACAACCATTGGTTTATCGAGAGTTGTCAATGAATCGATACTATGTGTCATGTCGTAGTTGCATCGATGGTGTAATCTATGAAACCCCTTTCATAATTACCACCATAATCTGATCAGAGATTTCAACCTACATACACATGATAACACATAGGATATCCATACCCGAAGGTAAGCGGTGAATCCCCGACTACAATGCATCGACTCCTATATGTTTCTACAGAACACCCAACCTTGCCACCTGATGACCCCATGAGAGTCGGTAAACAAGTCAAAGTGTAATTCTAGCACATAGAGTCTCAATGTTGTCCCGGGTCATAAGGACTAATGGTGTACAACCATAAACTAGGACTTTTCCACTCGATAAGTGAGAACCACTTGGAAAGTCCTTTTTTGGAGGGTTGTTCAGTGCACTCTACAAGGAGAACCTATCTGCATGCTCGGACATCACAATGTCCCCTACCAATGAAACATGGTACTCACATCGCAGATACTAGTCTCGAACTCGAGCGGCCTATATCCTTCTTAGTGGCGGCTGAATCGACTAGGAACCGTATATAATATACAGTATTACAAATATGAGTTTCATGATACTCATCATATGAGCATCTCATATTCTTTCTACTATTTGTATATTCAAGTGCTTTATCTATGCAACTAGCATGGGTATACAGCTAAAGAAGTGCCAAAATGATAAATTCAAATATTATTAAAATAAAGACAGTTTATACATAGAGTTTAACCATGAACCCTCGGCCAACACTTGGCTTGACGGGCACCTTCTCTAACAATAAATTCGGTCAATCTGTCAATCACGACCCAAATCGCATCACAACCTCAGAAGAATCTCAGTGGCTTCGTCACAACATCCATGGAAATGTGATCCCATTTTCATTCAGGAATAACAAGCTCTATATTAATTCCCCTGGTTCTGTCTTTCTGTCTTTATCTGCTGGCACTTCAGACATTTCGATACAAATTTTGTAATATCTGATTTCATCTGTTTTTCTCATAACTGTCTTTTCAAATCGTTGTACATTTTTCTGCCACCAGGATAATTACGGAATCGACTACTGTACGCTTCTGACAATATCTGTCATTTCAAATCTAAAATATTCGGCATAATAAGACGGTTATTCACATATAACACGCTGTCACAAACCTGATATTCTGATCGGTGTTCTGCTCTGACTATCGATATCGATTTCTGAACATTCTGATCAACTTTCTGAACTGCATTAATTCTCCAACTCAGCTCTGGTTTGGCCTGCACAATATACATTCTCCACGGTCTACTATCTGTTTCAATCACGGATTCAGAACAATAACAATATTCAATCAAATTCGAAACATCAATCATCGATACTAATCTGCTAAACTCATAAAACTACGAATTTCTGACGCTAGTGTCGGTCTTGGCTAACTTATCACGGTTTCAACTTTGTTTAGATCCACTGCTATACCAATTTCGGATATACTGTGTCCCAAACATACAATCGGTCTCAGCTAAACTCACATTTTGCATGCAGTCTCTCTATTCTTGAAGTATTCAACACAAGTCTCAAATGTTCGGTATAATCAGTCCTACTCTTCGAATATATCAAAATGTAATCGATATAAATATAATCACAAAACATCAAAGTACTTCTGTAATACACAGTTCATTAAATTCATAAACATAAGTGAATTTTCTCAAGGAACCATTTGATCTAATGCAACCCTTGGCCAATAAATATCGGACTGTTCTTGCAATTCTTTTCATTCAATCAGTACCATCTGTCCAGTATTTCAGAAATAAGAAGTGTACCTGGTACGCATTCAATAATGAAGTCTATTTCTCTGACTGGAATCAATTCTGACATCTCATATAAGCACACATAAGCAATTTCATATACCACTGGGAAATCAGCCAATGATAGGCTCGATTTCAGTATGTCAACTGAATACATAAGGAATCCCTCCGTTCCTTTTTGTAATAATCGAGTCATCAACATCACCGATATCAAAGGAATTCTAGATCTAGAATTCCTACCGTAAAATTTCCGTTCGTCAGCCATATCTGGTCTGAATTTCACAATCTGCTGGAATTAATCAACTGTAGCTCTGTACTTGGTCAGCATATCACTATCAATAGTGCAGTCAAAATTAGACAGCTCAAGTACAATGCAATCTAACTCAGTCTCATATCTGTCCTACTGTAGCATACAAGGTCTAACAGATGTCACTGATACAAAACTTCTTCCCAACGAAAAAGAGAGATCAATACTACAGCAGATAATAACTCAATAGACAAAGCATATATCAATGCAATTTATTCAACACTAATCGTATGGAATGCATTAGTATCTATCAATACATATGCAAAATAACCATGCAGGAAACAATTACCTGCCACAATATCATCAAATGTGCTCTGGCCTACTGTCGAGGAGGCTGTCTACCTGTCTGGCTTTCTCCTGGCCCTAGCTATGACTGCGGAGTCGTTGGTGGTGTCTGTAAGGAGTGAATGGTAAATACTCGTCTATCTATCTGAGTCACTGATCCAGATGACTCTGCTCCCTGAGATCTTCGGGAACCTCTCTATGGACATACTCTAGCAAAATGTCCCAACTGTCTGCAGATGTGGCAACTACCAAATACTCCTTGGCATTGCTCTGCGGAATGTCTTCCTCCACAAATTTTGCAATAAACACCTGTATAGCTCTGGCTAGAACTGCTGGAGCTAGATGAACTACTTCCTAGTTTCTTAAACTGTTTCTTTCGAGCTTTCAGAAAATCTTTCTTTCCCTCCACTACTACTGCCACCAGTGAATCTAGATGGAGATTGCAAGAATTGTGCTGGAGGTTGGGGCTGTTTCCGTGATTGAACAACATACAACTGTCCTCGCTGTTGGATCAAACTTGCCTCAGCTCCTTTTGCTCTTTTCAAAGCATCAACAAAACTATGGGGTCGCTCCATATTTACCAATGCAGATATCTCAATATTCAATCCATTGATGAACTGATCAGTTAGAGCTTCATCATTCCCAACCATATGAGGCGCAAAACGTAGTAAAGTAACGAATTTCGCTACATATTCTTAAATATTCAATTGGCACTGTCTCAAATTGGCAATTTCTGTACTCTGATCCTGTCGGTACGATCCTGGGAAAAATCTTTTTTTAAACTCAGCTTTAAAGATTTTGTAATGCCCTAGATTGTATGTGGATAAAATGAAAAAGATGAAGTGTTGCTTGAAGAAAGGGACCGCACCCGCGCCTAAAGAAGCACCGCACCCGCGGTGCATGGACAGAAAGTTAACCATTTTTACAGTAGGGTCACCGCACCCACGGTCCAAGAAGAAGTGCACCCGCGGTTGATGGACAGAGAGTTGGAAAGTATTTACAGAAATGACACCGCACCCGCGGTTCAAACGTAACCGCACCCGCGTTGATGACACCGCACCCGCGGTCTTATATGTAGCGCACCGGTGGTCGACGTTTATGCAAAGTTGGATGGACCGCTGAAGCCTTAGCGCACCCGCGGTTCCTGAACTACCGCACCCGCAGTCATGCGTGTTACTTGAAAAATATGACACTTGCCCCTCAACATGCAAGATATATATATTATGTGTCTTCATTTCCTCTCCTGGACAGCTGAGAATCGACAGGGAGAAGGGATCAAGGAAAAGGAAAGTTCTTTCACTTTTGAAGCTAGTTTGTACAAGAATTTTACATCCAAACGTTAATCCGATTTCGGTTCTGAACTCCTCTCATCAAAGGCTTTAAGGGGATGTAAGTTTCATTCATTTCCTGCATTATTTGAAATATTGATGTTGGGGAAATTGTGAATTACACTAGATTATGTGTTCTTGTGAAGTTAGTGACTATATATTCGTAAACGGATCGATTATCGGATATCATATGCAATTGTTATGATTTTCCAGCATATTTAGAGTTAAATATGCAGATTTTGAGTACTATCATGTGCTTATAATGATGATTATGAGTTGAGACTTATGAATTGGTGATATATGTTGAGAGGTGGATTGACCGGTATCGAGAGATTACGTCGTTATGCCGTCAAATTGTACCGAGATCAAGTATTGAATTGGATATGTGTTGATTGAGATTAGAGATTGATAGAATATGTATCAACATTTCCATTTCAGATTTGATAGTGACAGATTCATCATCGAGACTTCGACATCGACAGACATTGTGCGACGAAAGGTATAATTCATGTTTTGTTTGGGGAAGACACAACTAAAATGAGATTTAATTTGAGTTTCCCAACCAAATCACATACTAGAATTATTGTTTATCTTTTGATATGATTGTGATTTTTTTATAGATTTATATTCAAATCTCTTAATATGATGATGCCTTGTTTATAGATTTATATTCAAGCCTTTGAGATAGGAGAATCATTGGCAGACTTGCCAAACTAGATGTTCGGTGCTATAGACGCTTCGGATCAGATTCACTCCGATTGTAGACATTCGATACAGACTTGACCGAAGTCTAGGAATAAGACATACAGTTACCCCAATTGGGAGGATAGGTGACAGACAGTGACGTCTTATTCACACCGGGATCCCTAGAGTAGAGTCGATTCGAGTTAAGACATGATTTGATTTGAGTTGCATGTTTAGATAGATCGGTTTCATAGACTATGGAGCCATTGTTATTGCTTTCATGCATGATTTATGATTTCGTATCAGCATGTATACATGTTTTATACTGGGGATTTGTTCTCACCGGAGTTTCCGGCTGTTGTTATGTCTGTATGTTTGCATAACAACAGGTGGGGCAGGATCAGGGTCACGACAGAGATGAGAGATCGAGATAGCGTGGTGATTTCGGGCGCAGCAGATTACTAGTGGTTTCTTTTACTAGACATGTACTATATTTTGATTATGGTTGGGATTGAACACTAGTTTTTATGAATGTAATGAACAAGACATGTAATTATGTTTATTGAAATAAAATAAAGAACTATCTTGTGCTTGAGTTATAAACATTTGATTTAGTGTTAAAAGCAAAATTTTGACCCGTATTTTTGAACGAGGATCCGATTAATTCCGAAAAGAATTGAGTTAGAGTCCGGGTCCCCACAACAGATGGTATCAGAGCCGTAGGTTCTGTAGACTGAGATAGAATAGGATGAGCGGGGTAGATTGAGTCTTTTTCCTTGCTTTTGATGTGCTAGCATGATTTAATGCTTTCCCTATTATATGTTGTATTGTATCTGAGTTGATTTACAGCATATACTTGTAAAGACTGAATCAGAACCGATTCTGGATCAGAGGTATATGATCAGAGGAGGGCTGAGACAAATTGTATAGATTGTATCCTAATCTGTTTGATAATCAGATATGCGGCCTAGAAGAATACCACAACCAGCTGCAGGTCAAGTGCCGGAACAGGGTAGTACGTCAGGTACTCAGATGGACGTTACTGCGACACCGATGGAGATTTTGTTGAAGAGATTTCAATCATTCCATCCACCTACCTTGAAGGGCACAGAAATTGTGAAAGCTGGTTGGATGATATAGAGATGTTATTTGAATCACTTGCCTATACAGAGGAACGTAGGGTGAAGCTGATTGGGCATCAATTAAAAGAAGTGGCCAAGATTTGGTGGCTAACGGCGAAACGAGCCTTAGAACATCGAGGTATTGATATTACTTGGAAAGTCTTTAAAGATAAATTTTATCAACGTTTCTTTCCAGTGTCGTATCAAAAAGACAAAGGGGTCGAGTTCGCCAACTTGAGACAGGGGCAATGGAACATACAGGAGTATGTTGCCAAATTCTCGTCCTTACTTCGATTTGCACCTCACGTAGCAGGGAATGATGAGGCAGTGGCCGATCAGTTCATAAATGGTTTGAATCCGGATATCTTCACTTTAGTGAACACGGGGCAACCCAACACTTTTTCTGAGGCGCTGAATCGAGCGAAGGGAGCAGAGGCTTGCTTGATTAGGCAGCGAAGAGCTTCCTATAGTGTTCAGAGTCAGAGACCGCCACCGTTCGCCACACAGTTTCCACCACCTCCTCCTCGATTTGATAGTGGAATCAGTAGTAGTGGGAAGAAAGATTCTTTGAAGGCTAAGGGTAAGCAGTTCAAGAGAGCAGGGAGCAGTTCATCGAGCTCCAGTGGGTCAAGACAGAGAGGTCCTGGCCAGAGTACAGATGTGACAGGTGTATATTGTACTACTTGTGGAGGCCGACATGCCACAGAGCAGTGTCAGGGAGTGATGGGCAGATGTAACATATGCAGGCAGCAGGGACACTTTGCTAGAGTTTGTCCCCAGAGAGGTGCACAGCGATCCCAGAGTGCAGGGTCCTCTGCATCAGTGCCTCAGATTGAGAGACAGACATCTGTACATTCATTCCAGCCACCATCTGCACAATCCTAGCCTAGAGCCATGGGTGGCCAGACAGTGAGCCAACCTCCTAGACAGCAGGCTCGGGTGTTTGCACTGACCGAGGAGCAAGCCCAAGATGCACCAGACGATGTGATTGCAGGTAACTATTTTCTTTGCGGTTATCCTGCATATGTATTGATAGATACAGTTGCATCACATACATTCATATCAGAACGTTTTGCATTGATGCATGCATTGCCTGTAGAGTCATTGTCTACTGTAGTGTCTATTTCTTCTCCGTTGGGAAGTGGTCTGATATCTGTGACTTCAGTTAGACATTGTGTACTACAGTTTGAAGGGCATGAGATCGATTTAGAATGTGTTGTACTTGGTTTATCTAATTTTTATTGTATTGTCGGGATTGACATGTTGACTAAGTACAGAGCCACCGTAGACTGTTTTCACAAGATTGTCAGATTCAGACCTGAAATGACAGAGGAGTGGAAATTCTATGGTAAGGGTTCCAGATCTCGGATTCCCTTAGTATCTGCTCTGACTATGAGTAGATTGTTGCAGCAAGGAGCAGAAGGGTTCCTTATTTATTCAGTAGACTTACTGAAACCGAGCCCGACATTGGCAGATTTGCCAGTAGTACGGGAGTTTGCAGATGTATTTCCTGACGAGATTCCAGGGTTACCTCCAGCCCGAGAGGTAGATTTTAGTATTGATCTTATTCCAGGTACCACTCCTATATCTCGAGCTCCGTATAGGATGGCGCCTATAGAGTTGAAGGAATTGAAATCACAACTAGAAGATCTTCTAGCCAAGGGATATATCAGACCCAGTGTATCTCCTTAGGGTGCACCAGTGCTATTTGTGCGCAAGAAAGACGGTTCTTTGAGATTGTGTATAGATTACAGGTAGCTGAACAAGGCAACGATAAAGAACAAATATCCTTTGCCTCGTATCGACGACTTATTTGATCAGTTGCAGGGATCATCTATCTATTCCAAGATCGATCTGAGATCTGGATATCACCAGCTGCGAGTACGAGATATTGATATACCAAAGACAGCATTCCGAACCAGGTATGGACATTACGAATTTATTGTCTTGCCTTTTGGGTTAACGAATGCTCCAGCGGTGTTTATGGGACTAATGAACCGTGTGTTTCAGAGGTATTTAAATGAGTTTGTGATTGTTTTTGTTGATGATATTTTGGTGTATTCAAAGAATTTGAATGAGCATGCCAATCATTTGAGAATTGTGTTGCAAACACTAAGAAATGAAAGATTATATGCGAAACTGTCAAAGTGTGAGTTTTGGCTGAGACAGGTTGTCTTCTTGGGTCATATCATATCTGGAGATGGTATTTCCGTGGATCCGAGTAAAGTAGAAGCTGTGATCAATTGGCCGAGACCGACTTCGGTGCCTGAGATACGCAGTTTCATGGGTCTAGCAGGGTACTATAGACGATTCATCAAAGATTTCTCCAGTATTGCGAATCCGATTACCTAGTTGACACAGAAAAATGCGCCGTTTGTGTGGTCTGCGGATTGTGAGTCTAGCTTCCTAGAGTTGAAAAAGAGGCTGACCAGTGCACCTGTCTTGATGATTCCTTCGGGTACTGGTGATTTCGTTGTATATTGTGATGCATCTCACAGAGGGCTGGGATGTGTTCTTATGCAGCGTGGTCATGTGATCGCATATGCCTCTAGACAGCTGAAGCCACACGAGATTCGATATCCCATTCATGATCTTGAATTGGCAGCTATCGTATTTGCCTTGAAAATCTGGCGTCATTATCTTTATGGGGAGAAATTTGAAATTTACTCTGACCATAAAAGCCTGAAGTATCTGTTTTCTCAGTCAGAGTTGAACATGAGGCAGCGTAGATGGCTTGATCTACTGAAAGATTTTGATTGCGAGATCAAGTACTATCCAGGGAAGTCAAATGCAGCAGCAGATGCCTTGAGTCGAAAGGTTTGTGCCCTATCCTTATCGACGATAGGTGTTTCGAATTTAGTTGAAGATTGTTATTTGTCTGGTTTAGCGTTTGACACAGATAGTAGACCATTAAGACTTGCCACGATTCAAGTTGAGCCAGATTTGATGATGAAAATCAAAGAAGCTCAAAGAACAGATCAAAATATACAGCAGTCAATTCAGATGGTCAGATCAGGACATCGTTCTGAATATCAGGTACGTGATTTTGTCCTGTATGTGAATAACCCTATTGTAGTGCCAGATGTTTCAGAGTTGAAACAACAGATATTGTCAGCAGCGCACTGTAGTCGGTTCAGCATTCACCTTGGTGGTAGAAAGATGTACAACGACTTGAAGACACAGTTCTGGTGGAAACAGATGAAATCAGATATTGCCGAATATGTGTCTAAATGCTTGAATTGCCAACAGGTGAAAGCCGAGAGAAAGAAACCCGGAGGTTTAATTCAGAGCCTATCTATTCCAGAATGGAAATGGGATCACATTTCCATGGATTTCGTGACGAAGTTACCTCGATCATCCCGGGGTTGTGATGCGATTTGGGTTGTGATAGATAGATTAACCAAATCAGCGTGTTTTATTCCGTATAGGATGACGTACAGACATGATCCAATGGCTGAGATATATATCAGGGAGGTAGTCAGATTACATGGTGTGCCGAAGTCTATCGTATCAGATCGTGATCCACGATTCACTTCACACTTTTGGCACAGTTTGCAGCAGGCTCTAGGTACGACATTACACCTGAGTACTGCTTATCATCCCCAGACAGATGGACAGTCAGAGCGGACTATCCAGACTTTAGAGGATATGTTGAGGGCTGTAGTGCTAGACTTTGGCACTAGTTGGCAAGATTCACTACCGTTACGTGAATTCTCGTACAACAACAGCTATCAAACGAGCATAGAGATGGCACCGTTTGAGGCATTGTATGGAAAGAAGTGCAGATCTCCTTTATATTGGGATGATATATCTGAAGTACCAGAACTTGGGCCTGATATGATTCGGGAAATGACTGAGAAGGTGAAGATCATTCAGAAAAGAATGAAGACGGCACAGGATAGACAGGCCAAGTATGCCAATATCAGACGTAGACCGTTAGTATTTGAACAGGGAGACAGAGTATTCTTGAAGATTTCACCTTTCCGAGGCGTTGTCAGATTTGGAAAACGCGGGAATTTGTCTCCTAGATACATCGGTCCATATGAGATTCTGGAAAAGATTGGCGATCAAGCATATCGATTGGCTCTTCCCCCTTCTCTATCCGGGATACATAACGTTTTTCATGTATCGATGCTGCGTAGATATATGCCAGATTGATCTCATGTCATTCGGCCTGACGAAGCTGAGCTAGATCAGACATTGAGTTATGTTGAACAACCGATACAGATTTTTGATCGGAAAGAAAAACAGCTCAGAACGAAGACTATTCCGCTAGTGAAAGTCCAGTGGAGTCGTCATGGCACCGAGGAAGCGACTTGGGAGACAGAAGCAGATATGAAACAGAAATATCCCGAGGTATTCTCATGATATGAGTATTGATTCAGCTTTTGACTTTAATGCTGTTCGTAAATACTTTGATTAATTGATTGCACACGTTCGAGGACGAACTAATATCTAAGAGGGGGAGAAATGTAATGCCCTAGATTGTATGTGGATAAAATGAAAAGATGAAGTGTTGCTTGAAGAAAGGGACCGCACCCGCGCCTAGAGAAGCACCGCACCCGCGGTGCATGGACAGAAAGTTAACCATTTTTACAGTAGGGTCACCGCACCCACGGTCCAAGAAGGAGTGCACCCGCGGTTGATGGACAGAGAGTTGGAAAGTATTTACGGAAATGACACCGCACCCGCGGTTCAAACGTAACCGCACCCGCGTTGATGACACCGCACCCGCGGTCTTATATGTAGCGCACAGGCGGTCGACGTTTATGCGATGTTGGATGGACCGCTGAAGACTGAGCGCACCCGCGGTTCCTGAACTACCGCACCCGCAGTCATGCGTGTTACTTGAAAAATATGACACTTGCCCCTCAATATGCAAGATATATATATTATGTGTCTTCATTTCCTCTCCTGGACAGCTGAGAATGGAGAGGGAGAAGGGATCAAGGAAAAGGAAAGTTCTTTCACTTTTGAAGCTAGTTTGTACATGAATTTTACATCCAAACGTTAATCCGATTTCGGTTCTGAACTCCTCTCATCAAAGGCTTTAAGGGGATGTAAGTTTCATTCATTTCCTGCATGATTTGAAATATTGATGTTGGGGAAATTGTGAATTACACTAGATTATGTGTTCTTGTGAAGTTAGTGACTATATATTCGTAAACGGATCGATTATCGGATATCATATGCAATTGTTATGATTTTCCAGCATATTTAGAGTTAAATATGCAGATTTTGAGTACTATCATGTGCTTATAATGATGATTATGAGTTGAGACTTATGAATTGGTGATATATGTTGAGAGGTGGATTGACCGATATCGAGAGATTACGTCGTTATGCCGTCAAATTGTACCGAGATCAAGTATTGAATTGGATATGTGTTGATTGAGATTAGAGATTGATAGAATAAGTATCAACATTTTCATTTCAGATTTGATATTGACAGATTCGTCATCGAGACTTCGACATCGACAGACATTGTGCGACGAAAGGCATAATTCATGTTTTTTTTGGGGAAGACACAACTCAAACGAGATTTAATTTGAGTTTCCCAACCAAATCACATACTAGAATTATCGTTTATCTTTTGATATGATTGTGATTTGTTTATATATTTATATTCAAAACCCTTGATATGAGGATGTCTTGTTTATAGATTTATATTCAAGCCTTTGAGATAGGAGAATCATTGGCAGACTTGCCAAACTAGATGTTCGGTGGAATCGACGCTTCAGATCAGATTCACTCCGATTCTAGACATTCGATACAGACTTGACCGAAGTCTAGGAATAAGACGTACAGTTACCCCGATTGGGAGGGTAGGTGACAGACAGTGACGTCTTATTCACACCGGGATCCCTAGAGTAGAGTCGATTCGAGTCAAGACATGATTTGATTTGAGTTGCATGTTTAGATAGATCGGTTTCATAGACTATGGAGCCATTGTTATTGCTTTCATGCATGATTTATGATTTCGTATCAGCATGTATACATGTTTTATACTGGGATTTGTTCTCACTGGAGTTTCCGGCTGTTGTTATGTCTCTATGTGTGCATAACAACAGGTGGGGCAGGATCAGGGTTACGACAGAGATGAGAGATCGAGATAGCGTGGTGACTTCGGGCGCAGCAGATTACTAGTGGTTTCTTTTACTAGACATGTACTATATTTTGATTATGGTTGGGTTTGAACACTAGTTTGTATGAATGTATTAGAACAAGACATGTAATTATGTTTATTGAAATAAAATAAAGAACTATCTTGTGCTTGAGTTATAAACATTTGATTTAGTGTTAAAAGCAAAATTTTGACCCGTATTTTTGAACGAGGATCCGATTAATTCCGAAAAGAATTGAGTTAGAGCCCGGGTCCCCACAGATTTTCCACGTAATCACTGTACCATGCTGTTCTAAGGCTTTCTTAGTTGCGATCCACCAACTCTTCGCGACGTCGTGTAACTGGTGCCCAATCAGTTTAATTCTACGTTCATCTGAATAATCAAGCGAATTAAAAAGCATTTCTATCTCATCTAGCCAACTCTCACAATCATATGATGTCTCAGTACCCCTCAAAATCGGCGGTTGGAATGACTGAAATCTCTTCAACATCGCTTCCATTGCGGTTTCTGACACATCCATCTGATAACTCGAAGTACTACGTGGTTCTCGAATTCTTCGAGGAGGTATATCTGATTACCAAAAGAATTAGTAACCAAATACAAAAACCTGTTTCAGTCCTCCTCTGATCATCTTACTGCTGATCCTGAATCGGTTCTGATTCATTCTTTACAAGGACACATTGCAATCCACTAAATAAATCAAGCAACCATGTAGTTTCAAAGCAATAAAACATGCTTTCATGCTAGCATAGAACATAAGTATAAAAAAAATACAATATTTTCATACTAGTATCAATAAGTAAGCAAGGAAAAAGGACTCAATCTACCCCGCTCACCCTTTTATATCTCAGGCTAAGGAACCTAATGCTCTGATACCACCTGTTGTGGGGACCCGGGTGCTAACTTATCTTCTTTAATCATTGGGACTAATTGGATCAATTATGTATGCTTAAAAAAAATTTCTTATATATATATACATCATAGCATTACTAGCCTAAATATATACAAGCATACTGTTAGAGTAGGTGCTCATTCCCAACCCCATGAGATGTATCCCTATTTGCCATGGATATTTATTTGTAAATATTAGTATAGTGGATGATCAAGATTGGAAGATGGTGGCCATGATGATTATGAGGATCGAAGACATGTAAATATTGGAAGCTAATGTAATAGTTGCATTTGCATCCCATGCATTTCCCTTGGACTTGACATAGGACCGTGTTTATCTCACACGGGCCATTAGTTTTGGGGCGATTAATCATCCTTGTTTTGTTTACTGTTTATAATATATGCATGATATGTTATAAATAATGAGTATGTGCATTATTATTATGATAATAACAAAGTTGCATGAATCCGGCAAACATACGATCAAACATGGCAAGCTTTTAAATAAAAATTAATGATGAGACCTTTCAAAATTAAAAACCCTCATTTTGAATAAGATTCAAAATTAATATCAAGCCCGAAAAGGGGAATTATAAATTTGTTTATAATTTCCATGTCTTACTTCGACAATGGGTGCATGATGAACGCTATCCGTGCTCGGGGCTCGGCTCATATCATTGGGGGGCCCTGGGTGCCGGAAAGCTGTGACATCCATTGACATTGTGATGTGAACTACATGGAACTCCCATGATTTCGGCTCATATTATTGAGGGAACTCATGGCGACCGTCCATTAAGGTTCAACATCGATGGGTAAGGCTTGACACGTGAAGATGAACGACGTCATATTATTGGGTTCTAATCAAACGTGAGACAAAAGTTTACGTAAAGGGTTGCATGGTGATGCAATTGGAAACTACCTTTTAGGAATTGTGATTGGATGATATTATTCGGGATCATAATTCGCTAATTGGAACTTGCGTACCTACTGAGGAAAGAAGTTTCCCGTTTTCACTAGAGGGTAGTGAAAATGTCAAAACAGTGGGAGCGAAAATTTATAAAGTAAAAGTCCATACTTTATATCTTACTAAATATTTTAAAATAGTCATTAACATTTATCGGTTTTACTTTTCAGTACAAAATTTGACAATGTCTTCGATTCACAATCCGCTATCCACGATACTCGAAAAACACGTGTTAACTGGACCTAATTACCTCACTTGGCTAAGAAACCTAAAAATTGTCTTGAATTCGGAAAGGATAGCATATACACTGACTGAGTCGCCCCCTGTTGAGGCTCCGACTGACTGCGCTCCTGAGGAATTACAGACTTACAAGGAATGGTGTGTCCATGACTTGAAAGCTAGGTGTTATATGCAGGCTTCTATGAATGATGAGCTACAGAGGCGTTTTGAGGATGCAAAGAGTGCAGCTGACATTCATTTGCATCTCAAGGAGCTCTTTGTTGAGCAAACACGGCCTCTTAGGCATGCTACGGTCAAGGAGCTGATCACTTTGCGCATGCTATATGGGGCCTCGGTCCATGAGCATGGCCTGAAGTTGATTGGGCTCGTGGACAAGCTCGTTGGCATGGATCTGATGTTGCCTTCGGAGTTGACCACCGACGTGTTGCTCTTATCGCTGCCTAGCTCATTTGATCATTTTGTGGTGAATTTCAACATGAACAAGCTTGAGCCGACCCTTGAGGAGTTGGTTAACATGCTTGTTAGGTTTGAATCCACCATCAAGAAAAAGAAGTTGGTTCTTTATGTGGGTTCTTCATCTGGTACGAAGATTGATCCACATGGGAAGGGAAAGAAGCGTTCTTTCCAATATCCCAAGAAGAACGTGCCCTTGTTTAGGCAATCTCCGAATCCCGTCGTGGCAGCCACACCAGTTAAGGCTGACAAGACTAGTGATGTTTGTCATCACTGCAAGAAACCTGGACATTGTAGGCGTAATTGCAAAGAATATCTTGCTCAGAAAAGTTCTGAAAATGGTATGTTCTACATTGAAGTAAACATTTCAATTAACTCTACTTCTTGGGTATTGGATACCGGCTGTGGCTCACATCTCTGTAATGATTTGCAGGTGATGGGAAGAAGTGGGAGATTAAGGGGAGGTGAGACCTTCTAGAGGATGGGCGATGGAGCAAGAGTTGCTGCCAAGGCTGTTGAAGATGTTTACTTATTGTTGAACAATAATTTTAAGTTAATTTTTAAGGGATGTTTTATTTGTACCTGATTTGATGAAAATGTAACGCTCTGACCGGTTTTGATAAAATAGCAGCGGAATACTAAAAATTTTACCTGAAGGGAGGAAGGATTAAAAATTTCTTGACATAAAAACATTTACAATCAAAAGTATATACATGATCAATGAAATGATACAACAAAATACAAAATATCATTTTTGTGATCATGTCCAAAATGCTAGCAAAAGTAGCCTTCTTCCTTCCCTCTCTTATGCATATGACTCCGGCCCCAATCAACGTCCCGGCTCGTTGCTCTTATCTGCATCACATGAAATACTGAAATGAGTATAAAACTCAGCAAGTGGAACTCTTACATAGCAATGGACATATATATATATCATACTATGTAAAACATGGCTTTGAAATCATTAAATACCATCAACTCTTGAAACATGAATAACATAGCATAATATAACAATATGATGATATTTCACTTTTCTCTGTTGGATTGATATCTATATAGTATCTCTATCTCTGTACATATATCCCATCGATATAGATCGATAACTCTGAGGGATATAAGCCTATGGTCGTTGATCAACTAATTGCATGCAATCTCTAACTATGTATCTATCAATACAATAAATCATTTAAACTCTCTCTTTGGCATTAAATCAAACACTTTGAAGACTCTTTTCTCTTGTATTCCCTTTTTCACAATTGAGACATAAAATGCCTCCATAATATACAACAAAGTGTATCAATACATATCACGAATCAAATGAAGGGAATAGCACATTAAAACCATTGAAACACCATACATATATTATCATGTGAGCACAAGGAATGAAATTCCACTTACAACCAATAGAACCCTTGAATATAATCTCTTGGTACACAACCTACAACAATAAACCATGTATTGCACCATTATCATCTCAATAATCACAAACCCATACCATTAAATCCATAAAACCAACACAATCCACAAACCCAATACTTCTCCCAACACCAAAACAAAGAAATAAACAAACCCATAAGCTTACCTTAGCTCTTAGAACCCACAATAACTTTGCTCACACTACAAAACTCCAACAAGATGCAAGAATCAAAGAGATGAAGTGAAAGGAAATGGAACCCTAGCCTTCACTTGAGCTGCAAACCGAAAGAATGGAGAGAAATGAGAGAAATGAGAGTAACTCTACCATTTATATCACTTAAATCTCGAAAACACGCTTCTACTGTTCACCGACCGCGGGTGCGCTATACCTTCGGCACCTCATTCAAAAATTCGAAAATGACGACCTGCGGGTGCGGTAACTCTTACAGCGCGGGTGCAGTGTGTCTTCGGCAACTCGAACAAAAATCTGAAATAACAACCGCGGTTGCGGTCTTCTTTTGAGCGCGGGTGCACTCTCCTCTGAACAAACAGTACTCTTCGCAACTAAACCAAATCGCAACGTCACTTCTCTTCTGTTGGAAACTAAATTCCAGCGTTTGATTAAAATATGAATCAACTGAAAAATACGAACCAACTGATCGAGTAAACTGAACTCAGCAACTGGACTTAATAACTGAAATCAACTGACTGATCAGTTGGAAACTGATCAGTTGATATATTCAGCCTGATGCTAAGCACTCTTCAACTGAACATGTCTCGGGAAAGAACATAGCAGATTGCAACTGAATGTGGAACGACGCACTTGGAACAACGCATTTCGGCGAAAGCAATTAAGAGGCCGCATCACAATAAACGAAGCCAACAATGCCCAAGGAATAATCAAGAAGAATTCAACGGATACAAAGATTCAAATTCATTTCAAGTTACCGTTGGAAGGGAAGCTTATAAATGTGACAGAAGAACAGCTAAAAAGACAACGATATTATTCTAATCAAAAGCTTGCTGTCACTCTGTCAAAATCTCAGCTCACTCTTATTTGATAAATTCGTAGCAGTTAAGGCTACAATTTGAGCTCACTAGCAAGTTGTAAAAATCGTTGAAATTTGATAGTACTAATGTAAAAGGGCCTAAAACTCCTTTCTTGAAATTTGCGGAAAATTAAAAATTTTCTTTTTAAAAGAACTTAAATGGCCTCATTCATAAAATCACTGGGGAATCAAGTTCAATGTTTAAAATAATATCAGCGGAAGAAAATAAAGTTTTGCCAACAATAACAATTTAAAAATTATCCAACGACTGATAAAAATTGTTTGCGGAATAAAATAACAACTGCTGCACTGAGGTCCTCGGGTGCCACTACTGCCGACCCAAGCTGGCTCACTGGTCCCCACCCTCGGCCCTGGCCTCATCAGTACCTATAACAATCAAGTCTAGTGAGCCTAAAGACTCAGCATGCATATCTCGCATGTAACGAGTAAAAATCTGAATTTAAAATATGCATGGGATAAAATATCATGTCCTGAGGCATGCTGAAAATAATCTGTACTGAGCAATTATAATACGTGCGTAACTGAACTGAAAATCACTGTAAAAATATTTGCTCCTTGGAGCCTGTACTGAAATAACTGATAAAATTTTCTGTTGAGATTATATTTTACGCCTGTGGCCACTGCACTAAGCTGAACTGATCGGTAACTGGCTACCGGGGAGGCTGAAACTGAACTGAGTTGGCCGGTCACTGGCGACCGGGTGGTACCATACTGAACTGATCGGTCACTGGCGACCAGTATAAAATAACACTCCCACATAGTGAATGAACCACAAGCCATATCGCATAAATCTCAAAAATAATCATTTTCTATTTAATGCACGTAAAATAATTAACTGGCGTAATGAAAATTCCTGTAATTTTACCAACTGGATTGGATTGGATCGTCCCCAGGCTCGCTGCAACCTAACTGTGCCATGAAAGATATGCAATAGCTTAAACATGACCAACTACGCAATTTACGTTCAAAAGATGCGACTATGACGCCTAATGACTTCGCATTTAATCATGACTCCGAGCCAACCTGAACCGACACCGAACCGACGTATAGTCATGATTAAAATACGCTGAAAAATCATAAAATAATGCTCCTAAAATGATAGGGTCGAAATCTAGGTGGAATGGAGGCCAAAACACGAAACGCTCTTTCGAAAGTCAATTTGGCACATTGCACCGTAAATTCTCGTACGACCTCGAAAATGATCCGAATGACAAACGGTCAAAAACATGACCTTTCCAACTCAATGAGGCACTGTCCAGTCCAAGGCCATGGGCTAAAAGCCAACCAAGAACTCAAACAAGCCTTCTAAACGACACAGCAACATGCTGTAATTTCCAGCAGCTGCGCAACTACAAGACTTGCGTTGGTTTCGAGACTATCGGCCATTAGGGGCGTGAACCACCGACCAGAGACTCTTACCAACATCCCAAGGAATAATTTGAACCATGGCTAAGGGCCCTAGGCCAGCCACAATCCGCATCACACCAAAACTCAACCGAAGGGTCCAACCGAGAGCAACGTGCGGGCGTGTGTAGTGTTTATGCTATGATTGATGTCTCGTGTCATTCCAATGGCCATTTGATTGACCATGGCACGATCTAGACATCTAGGAGCATGATATGAACCGTGGCTAAGGGCCATAGGCCAACCAAGATCCACACCAAGCAAACACAAACCGAAACCATATGCTGAACAAAGGAAGAAGCCGAATGGGGAAAGGGGCTGTTTTGATGTTTTGATTAAAAACCGAGGGTCCATGGACCAAGCCACCAAAAGGGCAGCTTAGTCACGTCTTAGACTTGCTAGGGCAGTGATCCAACCATGGCTATAGGCCCTTGGGACAGCCAAGATCAGATCCACAACCCTTGACACAAAACTGAAATTTCGAAACACAAATCTGCGCCTATGGGAACTTGCTGTCATTCTGAATTTCCAGCAAGCATGGGGCTGGTTTGAATGTACCAACATGGTCCCAATGAATCCTACTACATGTATATAAGCCGCCTTGGGAGCCTGGAGTCGAACCAATCACCTGAAACTCACAAACCAAGAAAAACGTGAAGCTTGCCAAGAAATATCAAAAATTCTGCATGTGTTGTTTTCAAAAGTTTTGACATGGATCTCGATTTTTGCTTGAATAAACATGATCATGTACTGAAAAATAAATGATAATATGACTTGATTGAGGTTTAGAAAGAATCTAGACATGCCTGGTTTCGTTTCGAAAGAAAACAAACGAAACGACGACGACGCGGCACGGAGGAGATGGAGCGCTTCTTGTCTACCTTTCTTGCTCTCGATTTTTTTTGCCTTCCCTCTAGCTAAGGCTCACGATTTTTCTACACTGAAAATGGATCTGAATGATGAGGTATTTCGGTGGTGAGGGAGGGGGAGTGATGGTTATGAAGGTGAGGAGAAGGGTGCACAATAATAGGATCATATCAAGACCAAGTCTTCCCAAATTTGAATTTTGAATTATGGTTTGATATCAAATGAGTTGGTGGATGCTTCTAGGAGGTAGTGGCCGATTTTTAGCTTGTTTTCTAGTCTAGGATATGTCCATTAATTAATTAAATTGTGCTCCCAAAAATCCTAGAATTATCCTACAACTTACATGCAAAGAAATGGTCAAAAGGTTGATGAGTTGGCAATTGAGTTGCCTAGCAACTAAGGGGCCGAAATTATGCTAATAAAATGAGTGGGAAGTGATGGTTATCTAGTCAACTAATAATCCTTGAAAGCCTTACTAATCCTTTAAATAATTTAGTGAGCTAACTCCTTAATTAAATAACTTAAATGAGCTCATTTCTTAATCACCTCAAATAATTAAATTAAATCCTCAAACCTCCCTTACTAACTTAAATGAACTTACTTGCTAGCTAAATTAACTTCTGGAAATATTTCTCGAATCTTAAATTCTACCTCAAAACTCCGACTCCGGTCCGGCCTCACTGAAATAACTGAAATGCTAAAAATCAAACTACTGAACTGAAATAATGAATAATTAACTTCAAATAAATGGATTTAAAATAATTATGCAATGAAGTCAATTAAATTTAGAAATCTAGAATTATGCATGGCTTAAACGTCTACTGATTTACGGGTGCTACAACTAAGATCAGTTACGCACTGAGAACATCCTGTTAAACTAAGAGTTTCAGTTTTGGCAGTGTTAAGTCCAAACTGAAGTGGGTCAGTACAATTCTTGTATTTGATCAAAGTCTTTTAGTGATATCCTATCCGTGAGATAGAAGGGTTGACGTAGGAGTAATTAAATTCTCCGAACATCCAGAAACAATTCTTGCCTACTTTATTTCAGTTTCGTATTCTATCTTTCAGTCAGTTATTTTCCGCAACTACTTTAGTTTAATTGATTTTTATTGACCAACAAGATTCCGAGAATCAGTTTGTCACCAAACTAAACTCAAAATTCGAAAAGATCAGTTTTAATTGTGAGTGTTTATTCAACCCCCCCTTCTAAACACTCTTGATACGTTAATCGATCCTATCAAGTGGTATCAGAGCCGGTTGAATCTTGTTCTTGAACACTTTTGAACTATAAACTTGTCATCATGAATTCATTCAACAAAATTCCTATGTTCTCTAGAGAAGAACTTGATGATTGAAAAATCAGAATGCAGGCTCATTTGGCTGCATAAGATGATGACATGTGGTATGTCATAACTGATGGACACATGAAGATTCTAAAAACAAATACAGCAGTTGCCATTACATAAGGAGCACCACAAAGAATAGAAAAGCCCAAAGATTAATGGACAACTGAAGATAAAAGAAAAGTGAATCGTGATAATGTGGCTAAAGACATTCTGTACAAAACGCTGGACAAAGTAACCTTCAGCAAAATAAAGATGTGTAAAACAGCCAAAGAAATTTGGGAGAAGCTGATCCAGCTGTATGAAGGAAATGATCAAACATAGGAAAATAAACTTTCTGTTGCTATGCAAAAGTTTGATAACATCAAAATGAAAGCAGGAGAATCGATGCACGAGTATGATGAAAGAGTAAGCAGTGTCATCAATGAGTTAAATGCACTTGGTAAAGTGTATACCAACAAAGAGATTGCCCTAAAGATAATGAGAGATCTTCCCAAGGAATGGGATGTCAAAACCATGGCAATGAGGGAGTCCAAAGATCTAAACCAGATTGAACTTCATGATTTATTTGCTGATTTAAAGGCTTATGAGTTCGAGCTGCAGACCAGAGAAGGAGAACCATTCACCCCTGCAGCCACAACTGCCCTAGCTGCTGTCAGAACTGAACCAATCAGTTCAGTCGAAAAATCTGCTGATCAGTTGAGTAATGATGCTATTTCATTGTTCATCAAAAAATTTGAAAGGTTCATGAGAAAAAATCAAGGGAACTTCCAGAAGCCATACCAAAGGAACAATTCCAAAGATGAACCAAATGCCTGCTATAACTGTGGCAAATCAGGTCACTTTATTGCTGATTGTCCTAAACCCAAGAAGGACAGTCAAGGCTCAACTGATAGAAGAAAGAAACCATATGAACACAAAAGAAGACTCAAGGAAGATAAGAATTCCTTCAGAAAGAAACATGAAGTAATCTTAGCTGAAGAAAACAAATCCAAATGGGCAGAAACTGACAATGAGGAGTCAGAACCAGAAAGCTCATACAGCTCTAGTGATGATGAGGAAGTCAAGTGTTTGATGGCTAATGATGCAGAAGAAGAGTCATCTAGCCAACATGTAAGGTCCAAAATTAAGACGACGTAATCCAACTGCATGCGAATCTAGGAAATTATGAAAAATTGAGTAATTAATTGATTTTAGCTGCTAATTAATTATGTGACGTACTTGTTTATATGCTAAATGAGATTTATTTGTCATCATGCATAAAAAAATGTATTTTTAGGAATATTCAAGTGACGATCGAGGAACGGGGACCGAGGGCTGAAGAAAACGTAAAATATTTATATTAAATAATTATTTTTAATTATTTAAAAGATGGTCGATGCTTTTTAGTATTTTTATGAAATTAAGGGTTGTGAGGTGATTTTATACGTCGGGGCGTAAATTTTATCGGTGTTGGTTTTTCAACTAAAATACGAGCTTTTTGGCAACCCGGCTAATAAATTCACAAATTTATTTAAACAAAAACCTTGTTAATATTTTATTTAATTCTAATTAAAGGCTAATGGGCTTAATTGTTGGCTTAATGGGCCTAAAGCCATGTTAGCAAATAATTAGTATATAATACATGATTTAGTCTCCCCAAAACCCTACACTTTTTGCATCAAGGGATCGGCCACACACTTTTTAAAATCTGAAAACACTCCCATACACACACGGCACTCACCACACCAAGCTAGAAGAGGTTTTCGAAGGCATCAAGCCAAGAGCAAGCCATCGTCGCGTCCCGTTCTTCGTCGTCAACGGTTTTTCGTGCGTATAAAACGCAAAAGCACACCCTAATCTCCCTTTACTCATCCATCATATCATATTAATGCTTAAATTATTGGATGCATGAATAACATGAAAGAAAAACAAGTGCCACTTTTCTAAATTTTCGTTTTGGATCATAGCATGATATGTTAAGCAAGGTTTTTGATTCTTAAAACATGATTGTATGTTGTTTAAGGACTGCCATGATCTAGGCCATGATTTACAAGGGTTTACACGTGAGTTAGGGTCCTGTAAGCGCACCATACACGCTGGAATTTGAAGAGCACCAAATAAAACGTAAGTTGCTGTCATGGGAAGAACATGGGTTCGATTAGGGGTCCTCACGGCCGGGCTTGGTGCGACTCTTGTCCAGGGGCTAGCCAGGGGCGTGGGGGAGACCAAGGAAGAGCCCTAGCCATGCTAGGACTCGAGAGGAGAGGCGGCGAAGAGTCCATCGTAGGAAGGACTCTACCCGAGAAGCATGGCAGTTCGCGTGCAGGAGGTGCGCGGCTGCAGGGAAGGGAAGGGCTCGTTCCAAGCTTGCTGGGCAGGGTTAGGGTGAGTCCTTAGGATCCTGGGTAAGTGCTAGGTACGCTGGTTTGTGGCTAGAGTGTCGGCTAGGGTCCTTATTGCATCAAACATAGAGTCCATGCAGGATATAACTCTCGGCCAACTTATGGGCAGTAGAGGGGACCTTTGTTTTTGGTTTTGGTGAGGGTTTCTTGTTAAAGTTAGAGTTCAGTAGGCTAAATTATTGTGTTGGGCAAGTTTTGGCTCGACATGGTTCGGGGGTAACTCGTGAAAATCAGAAGTTGGCTCGGGGTCGAAGTTTAGGTGTCAAAATAGGGTTTTAAGTAAAGAAAAAATTGGAAAACGGCTCACGGGGGTCGAGTCGGGGTCCATAAGGGCTAAAATAATATAAAAAGACTAAATTTAGAATTTAAGAATTTTATATTAAAGTTTGGTATTTTTCGGGATTAAAACACTGTTAAAACAATTAAGAAAAGATAATTGAAAAAGTCTAACATTTAAGCCAAATAAAATTATGAAAAAAATTCACGTAAGCTTAAATAATTATTTGGGACATGTTAGAGTCGTGAAATCAAGGAAAAAGTCGAAAACGTAAAATGTCGAGTCCAGGGGTAAAACGGTCTTTTTACACCTAGAAATTAGTTAAGGTCATGGCAGTGCCCTAAATGCTATTTTATGAAAATATGATTATTTTTAAATGTTTATGAATTGTTCATGATTGAATGATGATTTTTAAATGTCTATTTGATTTTTATGATTGAGGGAAGACATTTAAAATATATGTTGCATGCTTGGTTTCAAAAATGAAAAACGTAATGATATTCATGATTTTTCTAAAGTGATGTGAATGAAAAATGTTGAAGGATGTGAAATAATTGTGACTAATTCGTTAATGTTGGCGACGTCGTGAGGGTTATGGTCCCAGTGGGAGCCCGACGATCGTGTTTCCATCATTGCGAATATGTGGTAACGGATATGTGGTAATGGATATGTGGTAACGGTTTTGTGGTAACGGAAGAATGGGAATATCGTGAGGGGAAAAGGCCCCAGAGGGAGCCCATTTATGGGAAAAGGCCCCAGAGGGAGCCCCGACGAGCGTATTTCTATTCGAATCATGATAGGCCAGGGCCCAGTTGACCGGTGAGAGTGTTGCTGGTGTCCCCCGCCGCCCAGTACTGTGGTTTTATGTAGATGGATCCATCGACCCTCATGAGCATGATCAGGAAAGTCACAATTAACGATCTGAATTCAACAAAAGGAAAAGGAAAAGGAAAAGGAAAAGGAAAAATGTTTATGATCATGAAAAATGTTTTATGTCATGTCATGTTGAGGAAAAAGGGAAAAGGTTAAGGTTTATGGTTGCATGTCATGAAAAAGTATTTTATGAAAATGTTTATGTTTAGAGTTTATGCATCATGAAAATATTTATGAAAATGTTTATGTTTATGCATCTTCATGAAAACGATATTTTAAGTACACATATTTTTCACCGTTATATGTTGACTGTATTACGTATTACTCGTTATCAAGATTATGGTGTGTTGAGTCTTTAGACTCACTAGGTGTGATGGATGCAGGTGGTATTGAGGGAGGACTTGATGAGTGATTTGACTGGACTGAAGGCGCACACAACCCGAGGACCAGCGCTTCTACTTTTTCCGCATTATGACTTTTGACTCATGCTTTATGATTAAAGATTTTTAAGATTACTTATGTATGCTTTTGAGAGATTTTTGAGAGGTTTAGTATGGGCTTTACTTTTCAAATTATTGCTTTTTAGGTTTAGTAAAATGTTTGACGATTTTATGCTTTAAAATATTTTTCTTTGGATTTTTAAATAGCAGTTGGATGTTTATTTTTAAAATGATGTCAAAAATATTTTATGGTTCGGCCGATGCTAAGTGAGGAAAAAAAAATTTTCTAGTACTTTTAAAGCAATAAAAAGAGCAGGACGTCTCACAACAGGTATTTGATTTCAGTTCAACTGATTTTACACGAGAAGAACTCATTCTAACAGTACATGACATGGTAAATGAGTATCAAAAACTTGCATCATCATTTGAAAAAATCAAAGCAAAGAAACTGATCCCACAGACAATAAAACCAAAACTGATGAACCAGTGGATGGGTTGAGTCCAAAAAGGGAGATTGCTGAGTTAAAAGCAGAGAGAAATAAAAATCAGTCATTAATCCAGAAGTTGATGCTTGAAAACTCAAAACAGACTGAGCTCATTCAGTCTTGGAACAAGTCATCAGCTGCACTAAGTGAGATGCAGAATTCACAAAAATCAGTTTCTGATAAAACTGGTTTAGGGTTCAACACTCAAGGAGAAACGTATCCAAAAGATACTCAACCAAAGCTAACAATAATCAAAGGGACATACATTCACTTTGTCAAATCAGCAGTGGTACAGGAACAAATTAAGCCCAGTAAACTAATTGAGCAACCTACTGAGAATATGAACAAGGCTAGAAGACATGGGATTTGTTATAGTCAAAAATTCTCAATTGATTCACAATGTCAGTCATCAAAGAGATTTTACAAAAACTATTCGAATGGCTATTCCAATTACTATAAATGCAAGCCAGTACAGAAGAGATATAGACTAAAAAATCAGTTGAATAAAGCTAAAACACATATTGTATCATCCGTACACTACATAAGCACACAAAAGCCGAGAAAAACCATTTGGAATACAGCTATTGGAAAGTCTGTGAGACTAATCCAAGTATGGGTTCCTAAGGGACTAATCAGTTCAGGACCCAAATAGATGTGGGTACCAAATTATATTATGTGTGTGACTGCAGGTAACAGGTACAAACAAGAACTCAATATGGTATTTGGACAGTGGATGTTCGCGACATATGACAGGAGATGCAAGTGTGCTATCTGAACTGATCAAATACAGTGGTCCAAATATCAGTTTTGGGGACAATTCCAAAGGTAGAACTGTGGGTAAGGGTAAGCTTATCCATGGTAACTTTACTTTTAAAGATGTTCTATTAGTAGAAACCTGAAGTATAACTTGATCAGCATCAGTCAGTTATGCGACAGTGGATTCTCAGTACATTTTGACAAAAACTCATGTTCAGTCAAAACTTCAACTGATGAAATCATACTAACTGGCAAACGTTTTGGAAACACATATAAAGTCAGTTGGAATGATCAAACTTATGCACTAGTTTGTTTTATTGCTTCCAAATCATCTAAAAACTGGTTGTGGCACAAGAGACTAAGTCATCTAAACTTTAAATCCATTGCCTATCTGAGTAAACATGATCTTGTAACTGGTTTGACCAAAATAGAATTTTCAAAAGAAAAACTTTGCTTAGCATGTCAGTATGGTAAACAAGTACAATCTTCTTTTAAAAACAAGGGTTGTAAATCTTCATCCTGATGCTTAGAACTGTTGCACATGGATCTCTTTGGTCCTATACCAGTCATGAGCTTAGGGGGAATGAAATACACCTTGGTAGTCGTAGATGATTTTTCAAGATTTACTTGGTTATCTTTCTCAAATCAAAAGACCAAACTGCTTCACAACTTATAAAGCTCTTCAAAAGACTTTTAAATGAAAAATCAGTTGGAATTGATCGAATCAGATCAGATCGAGGAACTAAATTAATCAATCAAACTCTTTCAAATTTTCTAGAGAATACTGGAATTAAGCATGAGCTCTCAACAACCAGAACTCCTCAGCAAAATGGTGTAGCTGAGAGAAGAAATCGGACCCTTAAAGAAGCTGCTAGAACAATGCTTGTTGATTCTGGTATTTCTCAAAGGTTTTGGGCAGAGGCAGTAAACACTGCGTGTTATACTCAGAACAGATCAATGATTAATAAGAATCATATGAAAACACCATATGAGATCTGGCATGGAAGAAAAAGTATAATTACTTATTTCAAAATATTCGGCTGCAGATGTTTTATCCTTGATAATGGTAAAAATTATTTAAAAGCGTTTGATGCTAAATCTGTAGAGGGAATATTTCTTGGATACTCATCAGTTAGTATAGCTTATAGAGTCTTCAACAAGAAAACCCTATATGTTGAAGAATCAGCTCATGTTGATTTCGATGAAACTGAATTAACTTATAAGCCAACTGATCAAGTTGAGCTAGTTGATCGATTTACAGATATCAGTTTGGAAGATGATGACAAAAATGAATGTCATAATAATCAAAACATATTTCAAACACCTGAACCAGAAGTACTGGATAAATCAGATGCACAGGAAGTCGTTGCTAATGATCAGTTGATAGAGCACAGTGATAACATTCAAATACCAGTTGACGAAGCACCAACTGAGACTGAAAACTGTGTTCAATTACCAACTGAAGAAATTGCTGATACAACAAATACTGAATACAGATGGAGAAAATCACATCCACCTGAACTGGTAATAGGAAATCCATCTGATCCAGTAAGAACTCGCAATCAAATGTTAAATTTATTTATCTATTCAGCTTTTGTATCACAACTAGAACCAAAGAAAACTGATGAAGCTCTTGCTGATCCTAACTGGGTAAATGCAATGCAAGAAGAGCTAAATCAGTTCACTCATAACAATGTCTGGAACTTAGTTCCAAGACTAGTTTCAAAAACTGTTATAGGTACAAAATGGGTGTACAGGAATAAACTGAACGAGGATGGTTCAGTTGTGCGCAATAAAGCGAGACTAATAGCACAAGGATATAGGCAAGAGGAAGGAATTGACTATGATGAGACATATGCTCCAGTTGCAAGACTGGAAGCAATTAGAATGTTTCTTGCTTATGCATCATACAAGAACTTCAAAGTCTATCAAATGGATGTCAAAAGTGCATTCCTAAATGGCCAGCTACAAGAGGAAGTATATGTTGAACAACCCCCAGGTTTTGTAAATCACAACTTTCCTGATCATGTATATCATTTGAACAAAGCCTTATATGGTCTTAAACAAGCTCCCAGAGCGTGGTACGAAACTCTTTCAAAATTCCTAACTGATCATGATTTTTCTGTTGGATCAGTTGATAAGACCTTGTTCAAATTCACTAAGAATGATCACATTCTATTAGTTCAAATTTATGTTGATGATATAATATTTTGGTCAACTAACCCCAAATTATGCGAGAAATTTGCTAAGCTAATGCAGGATAAGTTTGAAATGAGCATGATGGGTGAGCTGACATTCTTTCTTGGACTACAAGTGAAGCAACTGGAAACTGGCATATTCATCAGTCAGACTAAATATACAAAGGAGCTGCTGAAGAAATTTGGCATGGAATCATGTTCAGCTGCAAATACTCCCATGAGCTCATCAGTAAAATTGAACACTGATGAAGGGGGAATATCAGTTGAGGCGACATTATAACGAGGTTTAATAGGGTCATTGTTATACCTAACTGCCAGTCGCCCTGATATTGTATTTACTGTGTGTATGTGTGCTAGATTTCAAGCAAATCCAAAGCAATCACATTTCTCAGCTTCTAAAAGAATTTTGAAATATCTTAAGGGCACAAAAAATGTTGGGTTATGGTATTCTAAAGACTCTACTTTCAATTTAGTTGGATATTCAGATGCAGACTATGCAGGATGTAAGCTTGATCGCAAAAGTACAAGTGGATCTTGTCAGTTTCTAGGAGACATGCTGATCTCTTGGTTCAGCAAGAAGCAAACATCTATAGCTACCTCAACAACTGAAGCAGAATACCTTGCTGCTGGTAGTTGCTGCGCACAACTGATCTGGATCCAGCAACAACTGAAAGATTATGGAGTAATTACAAATAATTCGCCCATATTTTGTGACAATACGAGTACAATTGCCATCACCTGTAATCCAGTTCTTCACTCAAGGACAAAGCATATAGATGTCAGACACCACTTCATCAGAGATCATGCTTTGAAGAAGGACATTAGACTGGAGTATATATCAACTGAGCAACAAGCAGCTGACATTTTAACCAAACCATTACCCGAGACTAAGTTTTCTCACTTTCGCAATATTCTTGGTTTAATTGATCTATCTTAAAACTATTACTCATGTTGCTTTACTAATAGAATTACTTGCAGAAAATAAGAACATAACAAATTAAAAATAACACTTTATTAAGAATATCATCGATCCCAATTTACAGAAGATATCATAGAACCAACTGAATCATGCCACTCTCTAATCCAATCATTCAACTCATAAATTTGGATTCTAGAAATTGACCTAGTTGTAGAAATCTTCTCAACCACATGTCATTCCTTCCATAACATTCCTTCTAAAAGACATTTGTCATCAATCAGATCTGTAACATGCCTAACTTCAAAACGATCAATGTATTTTCTTGCTGTTGCTGCTTGAGCACGAGTAGGAACAGCACCACTACTACTTACCCTCTGCAAATCATGAATCTTGAACCATGTTGACATTACTTTCATCAAGACATATTCTTCTATTGTCTTCTTCAACTCTTCTAAATAAGGACTTATTTGCTCATTAACTTGAATATGTGAACTACTGCATGCATCAGAGTTACTTGAATCCGACATATTGAACTGTTATTATCACATTCTAATCATCTTACTTATAGACAGATGAAACTTAAATGTTGAGAAAACTGAAGAGACTCAAATCAACCGAAGCGTTTTTCTCATTTACCGAGGATTCTTAACTATCAGTCGGTCATTATCAAATGATATCAGTTTGACATTTATCACTTAATGTTTAACCAATCATCAGTTCGATCGCAATTCATATAACTAATGAAACTTATTACTTGCAGGAAAAAGAAAAACAAAGTTAAACCAAAATAAATGTTTTATTCAACTATAAATATTTGCTTGGATTACATCTTCATATTTTTCCTCTATATCATCTATCCACATTCTCAACCAAACGTATAGAGATGAGGAAGATGTATTGAGAAAGCTGTGACAAGAAGCTATGCGATTAAGGATCTCTAGTTCCTTTCGAAGCATCAGCTGATAGATACGACCATCCGTAAAGATGTCCACCCACACAGCTATGTGCAAGTGCTCCCGCACTTCTCTTAACTCTGCCATCAGTTCGGGAGTGGTAGCCTCTCCAGAATTATATAGGAACGCAAGCTCCTGTAACTTTTCCCAGTAGGGAAGACTCTTGTAGAAGACTTCGTCTTCTATAACAGCCTTCCTAGCTTCCAGAGAAAATGGCGAAGCACTCGAGCTACTCGCATCTGCCATTTTTTCGTCTTGAATATTTTCACCAATATTACTGAAACTAACCGTGTTACTTCTATTTATAGTAGAATATCAAGGAAGCTGAAGGGTCGTCAACGTTTCAGCAAACGATAATCTTTCTGACCTTTAAATTTATTCACTTTAACTATTTTATGCACTAATTAAGGGGGAATAATGGTTTTAAGAGGTTAACTGAGAAGAAAAATGTTAGTAAACTCTCAACTGAAAGGACACAGTCTTACAACTGATCGTTCAGTTGGGTATTTCACTAATCTTTTCATATAAGTTAACTAATTAAAACATATTATATTCCAAATCAAGTGACGTGACTGTCTATTATCTAATGATGAATCTCATTTTGAAAACGTGGAAGCATTTGAACCGTTTAAATTGTACACACGCTTATAGCACACGTACACACGTTTTTACTCAAAATTTTTTAATGGACTGACACGTGTCCTGAATTTGAACAGTCACGAACAATTGTACTAAGCCCGCTTCAAATTAGTTTTCTTCTTATGCATACAATCAGTTTCTAAGAACACACTAACTCCAGAGTTTATCGTTTACGAATTTCAGATCATTTTATCAAAATGACGAATCAAACTCCTGCTTATATGCTGAATGCAATGGCTATCAACTTCGGATCCATTCTATCTTTCGGCGACGCTGATGTCAAGAACGCTTTTCAAAAACTCGAAACTGCTGGGTTAAGGACATTCTTGGGACAATCATCACAAGAGATCTACCCCAAAGAACTTCAGGAATTCTACTCTAACGGTATGATCAATTCTGATGGAAACATCGCTTCTACTATCAATGGTCAGTTACTGACCATCTCTGAAGATTCCTTTGGAGAAATTTTTTCTTTACCATCTGATGGACTGGCACACTTCTCTGATGTTAAAACATCTGATGTTGAAAAAATGCAAACCTCACTTTCTGCTAATGAACGGAAAATCAATGTTTCCGATCCAAAGAAGGAGCTGAAGCACGAGGTTCAGTTAATTGCTGATATAGTCGCCAAAGGAATTTTTGCAAAAGCTGGATCTTTTGCTGCACTTACATTGGAAAAATTTCAAGCCATTTCTATCATTATGGCTGAACGTAAATTCAACTGGAAGCATCTTATATTCAATATTTTAAAGAATATGTTTCTATCATCCAAACAGTCCAAAGGCTTTGCAGTGCAACTGAGCTATCTGCTGAAAGTGAAGGAGTTAGTGGAAGATAATTAAGAAAAATCATCCAAATTCAAAGTCTTCAATGCGAAGAATACTATGCCACCCGAGACAAAATTGGACATTTCTCCTGCTCAGTTTGTAAAGATAAAACAGGAGATTGGGACTCAACAGGCGGCTCCTAAATCAGTGAAAAAGGCCAAGACATTGGCTCAACTGAAGTCAGCAAAAAGGAAATTAGTTGTGGAGGAATCCGATTCAGAGAAAACTCATTCCCCAAAGATTGCCAAGAAACCAAGAACCCAGAGGATTAAACCAACAACTACAGACGAATCTATTCCTACTGACAAGCTAATATCTTTAGATGCTCAGCAGCCAATTGAAGCAGTCCCTCTGAAGATCATCCCACCAGAAAAATCAGCTGGTTCAAAGAGAGAAACAGTTAAGATCAAAGTCCCTCTGATTAATATTATTCATCCTACTGTCCTGACACATGCCCGACCCAAAGGCATCTGTATTATAGAACGGGTGGATACTACTCGAACTGGTCTGGAAATTCCACACATCCTCAGTTCTGATAAAGGCAAGGACAAATTAATTGAAGAACCAAGGCCATCCAATCCCATTCAGACCCACATTGATCTTGTTTGGGATGAGGTTAATGATTTTGCAGCATCAAAACTTCAACTCTATGATGCTTGGACAGCCTATCGTACACATATTTTTGCCAAGCAACTAAGAAAGAAATCTCAGCTGAACAAGTTCAACAAACCGGAAGCTTCTGTCCTCAAGATAGTCAAAGATGCCACCATTGCTCAAGCTATGGAGAGAAAAACATATTTGTTTGATCAGATGAGAGTCAAGAAGTTAGCAGAAATTATTGACAAACTGAAGGCTTACTACGTTCCAACAAATCCTACTGCCTATGCTGATCATGCGGTGATTACTCAGCTAGACACCGATCTGATTGGCTTGCTATCTCAGATAAAGTTTTGGGAAATGGATCAAGAGTTAGTCCTTCATAAAGGAGATTCAGATGATGATGAAGAGGAAATAGTTGAAGAACCTCCCTCTAAGCAGAAAGAGTCATCCTTAGAACAGGCTAATATTCCAACTGAAGAGCCAGTTCAGGATATGTCTCAATCACCTACTGGTGAACATCAAATGTACACTGAAGCAGAATTATTTTTCGCAAACATTGATGAAATTATTCAAACAGTGGTGCAAGAATCCCAATTGAGTGAATCTATTTCTGATAAAGTTGATCATCCCGTTGATCAAATCAATCAAGAGCCTCCTATCTCTTCAGAAGCACCAGTTCAGCCAGATTCATCTGCTGAACAAACTATTCCAACTGTTGTGCCAATTGATCCCCAAGATCATCCTCTAGAGGCACCAATTTTGGATTCATCAGACTCTATTATTCCTCCAGGCAGCTCAACTGCTGATCAAAATCCACTTTCTCCGTCTCAAGTTCCAGAAGAAATTGCTGCAACAATTACTTCAGTTCAGAATGTTGCTGAAACAGTAGCAACTAACCAAGAGTTAGTTATATTTGATCATACCACAAGAGGACCGGAATCCTCTCATCAGTCACCTCCTCCTCAATCCACAGAAATGGATCTTGTTCTTGAAGAAATCCAAAATATGCAGCACAATATGCAGCAAATGATTACTGAAATCAAGAGAATTCAATCTACACAATTCTCTCATACTGTCAAATTGGATTCTTCAATTGAATATGACTCTGCAAAACTGAAAGCTATTCAGGCAAACATGGAGTCTCTTACCAAAACTATGGATGAGATGAAGAGAGGTGTAGCTCAAAGTCTATTTACAACTCAGGATATAACTAGTCAACGAGTTCAGCGATTGGAAACTTCTGTCTCAAATAAAATGGAATTGCTGCAGACTTGTTTACAAACTGCTGTCTCAAGTATCTCCGCAGATGTCAAAATTATTTCCACTATCGTTCGAAAATTATCTGAGAGGATGGAATTGTTTGACAAAAAGGGGGAAGGAATCAAAGATCAAAGAGCATGTTGAGAAACAGCAGAAGAAATCATCTTGTTAAAAAGCAGTTAACCAGATTATTAAATTCAGTTGTTATTAAATCAAGACTTCTTTCAGTACAAGAAATTCAATCTCTTATTTTATCTACAATAAGCTCAGACGTTCAGTTATTATCTACTTAGTTTTGTCAAACACCATAAAGGGGGAAATTGTTGGAAACTAAATTTCGACGTTTGACAAAATGTGAATCAACTGAAAAATACGAACCAACTGATCGAGTAAACTGAACTCAGCAACTGGACTTAATAACTGAAATCAACTGATTGATCAGTTGATATATTCAGCCTGATGCTAAGCACTCTTCAACTGAACATGTCTCGGGAAAGAACATAGCAGATTGCAATTGAATGTGGAACGACGCACTTGGAACAACACATTTCGACGAAAGCAATTAAGAGGCCGCATCACGATAAACGAAGCAAACAACGCCCAAGGAATAATCAAGAAGAATTCAACGGATACAAAGATTCAAATTCATCTCAAGTTACCGTTGGAAGGGAAGCTTATAAATGTGACAGAAGAACAGCTAAAAAGACAACGAGATTATTCTAATCAAAAGCTTGCTGTCACTCTGTCAAAATCTCAGCTCACTCTTATTTGATAAATTCGTAGCAGTTAAGGCTACAATTTGAGCTCACTAGCAAGTTGTAAAAATCGTTGAAATTTGATAGTACTAAGATCAGTTACGCACTGAGAACATCCTGTTAAACTAAGAGTTTCAGTTTTGGCAGTGTTAAGTCCAAACTGAAGTGGGTCAGTACAATTCTTGTATTTGATCAAAGTCTTTTAGTGGATATCCTATCCGTGAGATAGAAGGGGTGATGTAGGAGTAATTAAATTCTCCGAACATCCAGAAACAATTCTTGCCTACTTTATTTCAGTTTCGTATTCTATCTTTCAGTCAGTTATTTTCCTCAACTACTTTAGTTTAACTGATTGTCATTGACCAACAAGATTCCGAGAATCAGTTTGTCACCAAACTGAACTCAAAATTCGAAAAGATCAGTTTTAATTGTGAGTGTTTATTCAACCCCCCCCCCCCCCCCCCCCTTCTAAACACTCTTGATACGTTAATCGATCCTATCATCTTCATATATTGGAAACACTCCCAAAAAGAAAGTTTCACCTCTATAACATATCTAACCACTCCAATTGGCCTCATACCAATCGGCTCAACATACAAATTACCATGAATTAAATCGCAACGACGCTACAATATAACCACACAACATCTATAATCAACAATACTATAAACCATAGATCACAACTCTTAACATCTAAACCATGCTTAAACTTGACCAAATAGTCCATAAACATACGAAATCTTAAACCGTACCGTTCACCAGGCTTGGATATTACAGAAAAAACATTGTTTCCATTTCTATGTTGATAAAGATGGATATTCTTGTTTCTTTAGCAAAGGTGTTTGCAATATTTACAAGAATGAATGTTTGATTGGTACTGGTGAACTTGAAAACGATCTCTATAACTTAAAATTGAAAGATATTCCACTAAATATCCATTCAAAGGCAGACACCATATGAGATATGGATGGGTAAGCCTCCCAAGTATTCTCATATTAGAATATGGGGGTGCCCTGCTTATATGAAGCAGGCAGTGGGAGATAAATTGGATAGTCGATCAATTTTATGCTACTTTGTGGGATATACAAGGAATTCAGTTGGATATTATTTCTATCATCCCCAAGAAACAAAGGTGTTTGTTTCTAGGAATGCAACCTTTTTAGAAAAGGAATTTCTATTAGATAGAAAAGGCGAGATGATAGAAATCGAAGAGGTTCGAGAGACACCCACAATTATAGAACCAACACCCGAAGAGCCAAGAGAGGAGATACAAGCTCCTAGAAGATCCGAGAGAGTCTCGAGACCACCTATGAGGTATGGTCTGCTTCTTGAAGAGGGCCATGATGAGCCTAACCATGAATTTGATCCAAGGACCTTCAAGGAAGCGTTATCTGATGCCGATTCATCTAAGTGGCTTGAAGCAATGGAAAGATGAATTCCATGCATTCGAACCAAGTGTGGAATCTCGTGGATCCACCTGAGGGAATTGTTCCCATAGGGTCTAAATGCATTTACAAGAGGAAACTTGGGGCGGATGGGAAGGTATTGACCTTCAAGGCGCGATTGGTGGCATAAGAATATGCTCAAAGACAAGGAGTTGACTTTGAGGAAACCTTTTCTCCAGTTGCAATGTTTAAGTCCATAAGGATATTGCTAGCCATAGCTGCATGGTATGACTATGAGATATGGCAGATGGATGTCAAGACAGCCTTTCTTAATGAGGATATTAAGGAAGAGATTTACATGTCACAACCCGAAGGGTTTACATCTGTCGGAAGTGAGCATATGGTATGCAAACTTCAGAGATCTATTTATGGTCTAAAGCAGGCATCTAGGAGTTGGAACCTTAGATTCAATAGTACAATCAAAGAGTTTGGTTTTACTAAGAATCCTGAGGAACCCTGTGTGTATAAGAAGGTCAGTGGGAGTTCTGTGACATTCCTGGTGCTTTATGTTGATGACATTCTACTCATTGGGAATGATGTAGGAATGTTGGAATCAACTAAGATATGGTTAGCGAGTAAGTTCTCGATGCAGGACTTGGGTGTAGCATCTTTTGTATTGGGAATACAGATCTATAGAGATAGATCAAGAAGATTGCTTGGTCTCACCCAGTCCACATACATTGATACCATCGTGAAGAGGTTCTCGATGGATGAGTCCAAGAGAGGACATCTACCAATGTGTCATAGGCGTGTCCCTATCCAAGTCTATGTCTCCCAAGACTGATGCAAAGATAGCGGTGATGACATGCATTCCATATGCATCTGTGATTGGTAGCATCATGTATGAGATGATATTTACACGTCCTGACATGGTTTTCGCACTAAGTTTAGTGAGTAGATATCAATCGAACCCTGGTCTTCCACATTGGAAAGCAGTGAAAGACATCCTCAAGTATTTGAGAAGGACCAATAAGTTGTTCTTGGTCTATGGGGGTGGAGAACTGAAATTGGAAGGCTATACCGACTCTAACTTCCAAAGCGATATCGATGACTCGAAGTCAACCTCTGGATTCGTATTCATGCTCAATGGTGTTGCTGTCTCTTGGAAGAGTTCCAAGCAAGGCAGTATTGCGGATTCAACCATTGAGGCCGAATACATTGTTGCATCAGATGCAGCAAAGAAGGCTGTTTGGATAAGGAATTTCGTCCAAGATTTGGACGTCATTCCTAATGGAGTTGATCCTGTCCCGGTGTTGTGTGACAACACGGGAGCTATAGCTCAAGCAAAGGAGCCAAGGTCTCATCAGAAGTCCAAACATGTATTGAGAAAGTACCACATCCTCCGAGAGATTGTGGAAAAAGGAGAAGTCTCGATTGACAAAGTCGGCTCTGCAGATAATGTTGCTGATCCACTAACTAAGCCTTTAACTGGACCATTATTCGAGAAGCATCGCTAATCGATGGGTTTGAAGCATATGGGTAGTTGGCTCTAGTGCAAGTGGGAGATTGTTAGAGTAGGTGCCCGTCGAGCCAAGTGTTGGCCGAGTGTTCACAATGAAACTCTATGTATAAACAATCTTTATTTAATAATATTTGAATTTATTGTTTTGACACATCTTTATCTGTATACCTATGCTAGTTTCATAGATAAAGTCCTTGAATATACAAATAGTAGAAAGAATATGAGATGCTCATATGATGAGTATCATGAAACTCATATTTGGAATACTGTATATTCTAAACAGTTCCTAGTCGATTCAGCCGCCGATAAGAGGGATATAGGCCGCTCGAGTTTGAGACTATTATCGACGATGTGAGTACCATGTTTCATTGGTAGGGGACATTGTGATGTCCGAGCATGCAGATAGGTGCTCCTGGTAGAGTGCACTGAACAACTCTCCATATAGGACTTTCCAAGTGGTTCTCACTTATTCGAGTGGAAACGTCCTAGTTTATGGTTGTACACCATTAGTCCTTATGACCCGGGATAACATTGAGACTCTATGTGCTAGCATTACACTTTGACTTGTTTACCGACTCTCAAGGGGTCATCAGGTGGCAAGGTTGGGTGTTTTGTCGAAACATATAGGAGTCCATGCATTGTAGTCGGGGATTCACCGCTTACCTTCGGGTATGGATATCCTATGTGTATGTAGTATGAAATCTCTGATCAGAGTATGGTGGTAATTATGAAAGGGGTTTCATAGATTACACCATCGATGCAACTACGACATGACACATAGTATCGATTCATTGACAACTCTCGATATACCAATAGTTGTCGAATCGGTCGGGATATATGAGTTGAAGGGACCGTACTGTACGCTAACCATAATTGAATGGTTCTTGCAGGCACTATCAATTAATACCTAGGGAATCATGTAAGCGATGATGCTAGGCATTTAACATTATTGGTTGGGTACTATCAGACTTGAGTTCTGACGTTCTTATTATCAAGAAGTTGATAATTAAGAATGGAGCAATTGGGGTATGCTCGTATAAGGACATGTTTAGTCCGAATCACATGGAGATGTGAACCCACAGCTAGTTGTATCAGTTAACCATTGAGAGCCACACAAGTACTAGCTTTCTAGATCCCGTTGAGAAGTAAAATATAGTTCAATGTGTTGAACGGCTTATAAATGAGTTTATAAGCGTAAGGAAAAATAGAAGTATGACTTCTATGAGGGAAATGTAAATTTTAATTTATGAATGTTTTTCTAAATTAAAAGTTGGCCAAATAAATAGTGTATTTGAAATTTGTGATTTTCATAAACATTATTATGGACGAAATTAAATTAATTCAAGTGTTGAATTAATTTAACACTAGTGGGCCTAGTAGAGTCCAAATAATTAAATTAATTCAAGTGTTGAATTAATTAAACTACATTGGGCCTTGTAGAGCCCAATTAAAAATAATTATTAAACTAGTGGGCTAGGGTAAAATCAAGTAAACTTTAAATGGGCTCAAATATGTTTGGGACATTTAAATAAAAGTCCATGGGCCTTGTAATTGTTACAAGCCCAAATAAGAATGCATACTTGGGAGGTGAAGAGTTGAGGAATACTCTTTATTAAAAAATTGCATGGCATGCAAAAGGTTGTCTCTACTTTTTCACACACCAAGGCAACTCATCCTTCTCTCCTCCCCACCCCTTTGGCCGAAATTTCATGTTCTTTTCTCCCTCATTTTTGTTCTTCAATTGTTGGAGAATCAATTCACTTCTCAAAGAAAAATCCTCATATTTTTCTAGTGCAAAATATGAGGGGATCTTCCTAGTTGGTGGTGGGCTTGATTTTTGAACATGGAGTGTTCAAAGGGAGGCTTGTAGATTGTCATCCTTGAAGAGCTTAGTTGTTTATCAACTAAGTTGGAGCCATCATCAATCTTGAGTGATTGATAGGTAAAATTTCTAAACACCCTATGTATGACATATTGTGTTTTTGTATTTGCTACACAACTAGTATTGAAGTGCTCGAAATTTTATGCTAGAAAATATGAATTTCGAAAATTTTGGAGCTTCCGTTGCCATTCGAGCACCTAAAATCGATCCCTTTCACATACCACAAGTTAAATTTCTTTATTATACAAGATCAAATGTAAAGTCTACAACACATGATCCACTTGCAAATTTATTCAATTTACAAACCATCTAACTAGTGTTTGTTTCCCATCATTACACGTCTAGAAATAAACCACCAGTTTCATATCTAAGCCCGGATCACCACGCTAATCATCACTCGTTCAAGCTCTTCTCGGTACTGATCATGTCCCACCTGTTGCCATGCACACATACAAACAAGACAATAGCCGGAAACTCCGGTGAGAATAAATCCCAGTATAAAACATGTATACATGCAATGCATAAGATCATATACAAAACATAAACCATGTATCAAGAACATGAATCATGATTTTATGACACATTAGTTAATACAGATAAAACTCTTGACTCGACTCACACCTAAGTCTAGGGATCCTGGTGTGAATAAGACGTAACAAATTTCCCACCTACTCTCCCAATCGGGGTGGCGGTACGTCTTATTCCTAGACTTCGGTCCTTTCTGTATCGAACATCTACAATAGGAATCGATCTTCTCCTAAGCAATTCAATACCACCGAACATCTAGTAACTTGGATGCTCTGCCAAGGACTCATCTATCTTAAGTGCATTTCTATAATTCCATAGATAAAATATAAACATCTCAAAGCATAAACAATCTAGTATGTGGTTTAGGGAAACTCCAGTCCAATCTGACTCGAGTCATATCTCCCGGTTCAACATTGATTTATACCTTTCTCTTTTCGGTCTGACGAAGTCGAAGTCTCGGACTCAAATCTGTCCATATAAATCTGGTAATGACAAAGGTCGAGAAGTATAATATCAATACACCAATCAAATCAACACTGGATATAATCAGACTTAATCAAATTCTGTTTCAACGGCATAAATGTACAATCTCGAAATACCGGCAATACAATATCAGTATATACAATCAACAACTCATCTGATCAAAATCTGAATAATATCAATATACCCAGCAACACAGTATCAATCATATATCAATCCCAACATCTCATAATCGATAATAACACAATTTTGATATCAAATCGCTCTAATCACAATCCAATCAACTCTGAAAATTCATAACAATTACATATTGTATCTTTTCTTCGATCCGGTTTCAATTATGCGATGTCTACTATGTCAAGAACAGCATAAATCAATCATATCTGATTCTGGCAGTATCATAATTTCAAATCATATCAAAACGTAATAAAAATTACGTCCAGTCGAAGCTCTCGTCGATAGAAACACGGTACCAAAGTCGGATTGAAAATCGAACGGACGGATTCCTCGCAAATTGAATTCTATGATCAAGAATTAAAAATCTCCCAAATTTCTTCTCGGTTCTTCCTTTCCTTATTCTGAAGAAATTGAAGACTCTTTTTTATATATCATGCATGCGTAGGACGGGTGGCTCATTCTAAAGGCAGCACGTTTCGCGCATATGCGCGACCTCAACCGGCGCGCGAGACCTACTGGTCTCGGCAGGCTTCTCTTCAGCATCTCGCGCATATGCGTGCACCATCTTCGCGCATATGCGCGAAGTTCTCTGGACATAGCATTTGTCAATGCACCTCCTCGCGCATATGCGCGCCCTGTCTCGCGCATATGCGCGAGATCCTCTGCCTGCCTCACGCATATGCGCGCATCAGTGCCGCGCATATGCTCGAGGGGTACTGTCTTCGCACATACATCATCACATGGAATCTCATTTCGTGTCTCGGTTTGCCTTTTCATAATCATATCAATCCATAAATCAATAATCGCAAATTAATATGAAATCCGGGTCTGATCCGTCCTGTCTATTAATCACATCTCGATTATCCACAATTCATATCAGATTACAATAATCAACTTCTCGGGCCTTACAAGTTGCTTAGGAATCCACACTTGAATTATCTTGAAGGATTTTTTATGGTGTGTCCTAAGGTGAGTGCAGTTATGTGCATAATCAGGTGGTGTATGCAGTGTCTTTTCTTTTTCAGCATGTTGTTTTGAAAGTCTTTCATTGTCACTCAGTTTGTACCTCTTTTGAACAGGTCGGTCGTATTAGTAATGGTTAGGTCTAATTTTTGAGTGATATCCGGTTGAACATGACTTTCTGCGGGCCAGTACTGAACCATTTTTAATGGTTGTATTTGGCATGTGTCTTAGCCATGATCGGTTGGATTTAGCATTCTCAATTTCGACATATCCCAAATCACATCGCCTTCTGTTATTTTCAAGATTTACATTCTGAGTGCCTTGAACTTTAGGCTTATCATGTTCATATAATGTACAAGATCTGACTAATTTATTTGGTTTTAAACTGTTTTTCTCTAATAACGGTTGATTTGGTGCTCCTGAGGTGCTGCATTCATTGATGCTATAACCTAGTCCAGTTCTGTCTCTGACCGGTTTCTGCATTTCATGCATCCTTTTAAGAGAGGCAGAGGACTTATTCCATGTGTTGACTGTGTTTATCAACCGTTTGTTTTCTTTTAATGTGGCATGAAACAGTGTGCGCAGGTCATCATTCTCAGCCACTAGCAGACTTAACTTTACTTTTAAACTGTCAACCTCTTTTTGCTGCGAATAGCTAGTAAGAGTCAACTTATTTTTCAAGTCTTGTTTTTCTTCTTTGGCTTCATTGAATTGTTGCGATAGTCCTTTGAACTCGTTTACCATATCATGTAGTGCTGTGACCAGGCCTTCTCCTGTGAATTCGATAGAGTCAAAGTTAAATATCATTTCTTCTATGGATTCTGGGTCTACCTTATCCATGAGACACTTTGTCGTCTCGTCTTCGATTTCACCGGCTCATTCTTCAAAAGTGAATCTTTCTGACTCTGAGTCACCCCATTTACCTTTATCTTCTTCAGCGACCAAGACTCATTGATTCTTCCTTTTGGTGAATTTTTTGTCTTTAGACCGTCTTCTGTCAACCGGTTTCTTTTCCTCCTTTCTTGGCCTATTGCATTCTGCAATAAAAATGTCCCTTCTTTCCACAGTTAAAGAATGCTTGACCATCATCAGTATTGTAACGCCCCGAAAATTTGAAGGTCCACGCGAACCACATGCACGAATTATTAAATTCTTTTGTATTTTAATTAAATGTTTTAATTGCATAAATTAATTATGTTGTACATATTTGTATGTTTAAAATGTATTTTCTACATGGTTGCATTAAATGTATATTTAAATTTTATTCGAGTTGCGATCGAAGAACGGAGACCGATGGCTGAAAAAATAGAAAATATTTTTATTGGTTAATTGTTTTTTTTAATTAAAATATGGGTGATGATTTTTCTTATTTTTGAAAAATATGGGGTTTTCAAGTGATTTTATATGTCGGGACGTAAATTTTATCGGTGTTAGATTTTCAACAAAAATACGAACTTTTTGGCAACTCAGCTAATAAATTCACAAACTTATTTAAGCAAAATTATTTTTAATATTTTAATTAAGCACTAATGGGCTTAGTGGGTCTAATTAAATTTATTATTGGGCTTAAGCCTTATTAGTATATTAATTAAGTATATAATATGTAAATTAAACCCCAAACCAAATCACAAACTCTTCCCCACCCTCATAAACTCACGCCCCTTCCCCAAAAAATACCAACCCCTTTGTTCCCCAAGTACACGGCACACACAATATTTTGGAAGGGTGGAGTTCGAAAATTGCAAGGGTCTTCAAGCCATCGTCTTCGTGCCACAGTTCTTCGCAATCGTCAACGTTTATTCGTGCGTAAAATACGCAAAGGCACGCCTATTCTTTCCTTCAAAACATCATCACACCATAGTATTTGTTTATGCATGAATTTTAAGAAAAAACATAGCACACAAGTTAAATTTTCGTAACTACATGCTTATGTGTTCTAAATTGGTGTTTTTAATTTCCAAAACCATGTTTTATATGTGTTAAAGGGGCTGCCATGATCAGGACATGTTTAGACATTGTTTTACATGAGTTTAGAGTCCTAAAATAAGCCACAAACAATGAACAAAACCGAACACGCAAAGCTGGAAGCTAGGTTGCTGTCTTATGGAGTCTAGATTCGTTTTTCTATTCTTCATAGTCCAGTTGGGCATTGGCTGGTTCCAGGGGCTAGCCAAGGTCGTGAGGAAGTCAAGGAAAGAGTCCTAGCCATGCTAGGACTCGAGACAAGAGGCTGGGAAGGGCTAGGACTCCAACCCGTAAGTTACAAGAGAAGCTGCGCAGGTACAGCAGCTGGTTCAGGGAAAAAGGGGCTTGGCCTGGGGGTTCTGGGTTCAGCTAGGTCGACTCTTTAGGGTCCTAAGGTGGTGCTTGAGGGGCTGGTGCAAGGGTTTCCTCGGTGGTTTGGACCCTAGCAGCAAAAACGTTGACTCCATGCTAAGGGGGTTTCTCGGCCAGTTTGTGTTGCTGGTTGGTGGGCTCGGTTTTGGAACATAGGTTCAGGCCCTATGGGTTCTAAGGGTCTAGGGTGGTGCCTAGAAGGGCTGGTCAGGGATGGGCTCGGTGGTGGCTCGGCTGGGAGAGTCCTATTTGGGTTAGTAGTCCTAAACATGCAAGGAAGCACACACACTCAAACGTGCAGAAATATGGGTCGAGTTCCAGGAGCTTTTTGAGCAGGCCAAGGCTGGTTTTACTGGGCTGGGCTTGGTCAGTAGGGTCCCTAGGTGGGTTGGCTAGGTTTTGGCTCAAGGTGGCTTGGGCGTGGCTCGAGTAAATTAGGAGATGGCTCAGTGTGTTCGGTTAAGGGTCGAAAACGAGATTTAAGAACTAAAAATCAAATCCATGGGTCCACGGGTGTGGCTCATGATTTGGAAGGGTAGAATAAATCATAAAAAGGTTATGTTTAAAATTTGGGGTCAACATAACGAGTTTTGGATTTATCCGGGATTTAATCGCTGCACGAAACGCTAATTAACGAGTTAATTGAAACGCCTAGTTTTATGCTTTATAAAATTATGAAAGATTATTTTTAAGCTTAAATCATTATTATAAGTCTAAGTTTTTAATTTGGGAATTTTATATTAAGGTTTGGTTTAATTCGGGATTAAAACGCATTAATACGTCACATTTAAAGATTAATTTAAAAGTCATCGATTTATGCTAAATAAAAATATGAAAAAATTCTTGTATGCTTAAATATTTATTTGGGACATGTTAGAGTCAATGAAATTAAGAAAATGTCAAAAATGTGAAATTTTACGTCCAGAGGTAAAACGGTCATTTTACACCTAAAATTAGTAAACGTCATGGCAGTGCTCTGAATACTGTTTTATGTGCTAATATGATTATTTTCAATGGTTATGAATGTTGATTGAATTTTAATATGTTAAAATGTTATTTTTAAAATGTTTATGGGTTTTATGGTTTAATTATGGACATTTAAAAGACATGTTGCATGCTTGGTTTAAAAGAAAAACGTTATATGCATATTTAAATTTTGTAAAGTGATGATAATATGAAACGTTGAAGGAAGTGAAGTAATTGTGACTAATACGATGATATGTTAGAAATTTCGTGAGGGTTATGGTCCCTAGTGGGAGCCCGACGATCGTGTTTCCTTGGATACGGACATGTAGATGTATACGATGATATGTTAATACGTAAGGCCAAGGCCCAGTTGACTTGTGAGAGTGTTGCTGGTGTCCTCGTCGCCCAGTACTGTGGTAACATGTAGATGGATCCATCGCCCAACACGTAGACGTAGACGTAGATGAACACGAAAGTCACAATTAACGACTTGAATTCAACGAAAGTAAAAAGGAATACGTATATGTTGATGATAATATGAATATGAATATGTTGAGGATGATACGATTAAGTTTATGAAAATATTTATGTTTAAAGTTTATGCATCATGAAAATGTTTACGAAAATGTTATTGTTTAAAATTTATGCATCTTCATGAAAATGATATTTTAAATACAAGTATTTTTCACTATTATATGTTAACTGTATTACGTATTATTCGTTATCAAGGATATGACGTGTTGAGTCTTTAGACTCACTAGGTATGATTGATGCAGGTGATTATGATAATAATGTTTATGGAGGTCTTGATGGTTGATCTGACTGAACTGAAGGTGCACATAACCCGAGGACCAACGCTAGTTTTCTGCACTAGTTATGATTTATGATTTTGAGTTATGTTAAAGATATTTTTACGACCTTTTATTTATGAGTGGTTTTTCAGAGGTTATAGTATGGACTATACTTTTCAAATGTTAGTTGGTTGATTTATTTTAAAATGATCTCAAAAATATTTTATGATTCGGCCGATGCTATATGAGATTTTTTAAAAAAAATTCTAGTATTTTTTAAGAAAACGAATAAGCAGACGTTTGAGTTGGTATCAGAGCAAAGGTCCTGTAAAGGGTTGTGCCCCACCATCAGCATCGGAAAGATCAATCGTCAAGCCTCAAACTTGTAAGTTTAATTGTTTTATATGATTTATATGTCGTTAGCTGCATGACTACATGAATTATATGTTTACGTTACATGTTTAATAGCATTATGAGATTATATGTTTTATATGCTTTGAGAATTTTTATACGTGATACGATATGAAATAAGAAATTATTTGATTTCAACGCATGTTGATTTTGTTGGGGAATTGGACTATGTTGATTAATGGTTATTAGTTGAATTGATTTTTGGGAATTACTTATAAGAAATAATGATTCGAGGATTGCAATGACTTTGGGAGTAAGAAAATGTATAAATTGGGATTTTAAGTTTTATGAAAGGTACGATTGGTTATAGGAATTGATTTTTGGGTGAATAAGTTTAAATTTTTGAAATTTCGTATGGGAAACCTGTAGAAGAAATTAAGAATGCCAAGAATTTATGGGTTAATAGTTGGATTTCTGAAATTAAGGACCAATTAGGATAATTTTTGGGGAAATTAAGAATTTATTTTGCAATTTTTAAGGAATATGGGGACTAGTTTAGCAATAAGCGAGAAGTGAATGAGTTAAATACTAAGAATTTTTGATGATTTGGGCTCGTAAGGATATTCAGAAGCTTGGGATATCTTACTTTTAGTATTATAAGAAATTTTAATCAAGGGTTTTTAAGGATGAATCGATACTAATCTTGAAAATCTAAGCGTTAGCGGATGTTTTTGGAATTTTAAGATTGAAATATGATAAATTGATGAATATTTTGGGTATAAAATAAGAAAAGTAATATACGATAAGGTTGGTTATCCATCTTTTTATATTGAGAATTGTAAGAAAAATTGAAATTCGAGGTTATAATAGTAATAACACTATGTCATTTGGGTCTTTTTAAGTTGCGTTTTGAAAATAAGGATTTAGAAGGTAAAATTAATCGGTATCAAGGAGACGTAAGGACATTCTAGAACTTAAGTTTTATCAAAGTAGCGCAGCGGAAGCGTGGATTTTTGGGATACTAAGAACTAAATCTAAACTTTGGGTTATTAAGGATAAGCGAATTTCGAGGACGAAATTCAATTTAAAGGGGGAAGATTGTAACGCACCGAAAATTTGAAGGTCCACGCGAACCACATGCACGAATTATTAAATTCTTTTGTATTTTAATTCCATAAATTAATTATGTTGTACATATTTGTATGTTTAAAATGTATTTTCTACATGGTTGCATTAAATGTATATTTAAAGGTTATTCGAGTTGCGATCGAGGAGCGGAGACCTATGGCTGAAAAAATAGAAAATGTTTTTATTGGTTAATTGTTTTTTTTAATTAAATTATGGGTGATGATTTTTCTTATTTTTGAAAAATATGGGGTTTTCAGGTGATTTTATAAGCTGGGACGTAAATTTTATTGGTGTTGGATTTTCAACAAAAATACGAACTTTTTGGCAACCCGACTAATAAATTCACAATCTTATTTAAGAAAAATTATTTTTAATATTTTAATTAAGCACAAATGGGCTTAATGGGTCTAATTAAATTTATTATTGGGCTTAAGCCTTATTAGTAGATTAATTAAGTATATAATATGTAAATTAAACCCCAAACCAAATCACAAACCCTTCCCCACCCTCATAAACTCACGCCCCTTCCCCAACAAATACCAACCCCTTCGTTCCCCAAGTACACGGCACACACAATATTTTGGAAGGGTGGAGTTTGAAAATTGCAAGGGTCTTCAAGCCATCGTCTTCAGTGCCACAGTTCTTCGCAATCGTCAACGTTTATTCGTGCGTAAAATACGCAAAGGCACGCCTATTCTTTCCTTCAAAACATCATCACACCATAGTATTTGTTTATGCATGAATTTTAAGGAAAAACATAGCACACAAGTTAAATTTTCATAACTACATGCTTATGTGTTCTAAATTGGTGCTTTTAGTTTCCAAAACCATGTTTTATATGTGTTAAAGGAGCTGCCATGATCAGGACATGTTTAGACATTGTTTTACATGAGTTTAGATTCCTAAAATAAGCCACAAACAATGCACAAAACCGAACACGCAAAGCAGGAAGCTAGGTTGCTGTCTTATGGAGTCTAGGTTCGTTTTTCTGTTCTTCATGGTCCGGCTAGGCGTTGGCTGGTTCCAACGGCTAGCCAAGGTCCTGAGGGAGTCAAGGGAAGAGTCCTAGCCACGCTAGGACTCGAGACAAGAGGCTGGGAAGGAGTCCTAGCAAGCTAGGACTCCAACCCGTAAGTTACAAGAGAAGTTGCGCAGGTACAGCAGCTGGTTCAGGGAAGAAGGGGCTTGGCCTGGGGATTCTGGGTTCGGCTAGGTCGACTCTTTAGGGTCCTAAGATGGTGATTGAGGGGCTGGTGCAAGGGTTGCCTCGGTGGTTTGGACCCTAGCAGCAAAAACGTAGACTCCATGCTAAGGGGGTTTCTCGGCCAGTTTGTGTTGCTGGTTGGTGGGCTCGGTTTTGGAACTTAGGTTCAGGTCCTATGGGTTCTAAGGGTCCAGGGGGGTGCCTAGAAAGGCTGGTCAGGGATGGGCTCAGTGGTGGCTCGGCTGGGAGAGTCCTAGTTGGGTTAGGAGTCCTAAACATGCAAGGAAGCACACACACTCAAACGTGTAGAAATATGGGTCGAGTTCCAGGAGCTTTTTGAGCGGGCCAGGGCTTGTTTTACGGGCTGGGCTTTGTCAATAGGGTCCCTAGGTGGGTTGGCTAGGTTTTGGCTCAAGGTGGCTCGGGCGTGGCTCGAGTAAATTAGGAGATGGCTCGGTGTGTTCGGTTAAGGGTCAAAAACGAGATTTAAGAACTAAAAATCAAATCCATGGGTCCACGGGTGTGGCTCATGATTTGGAAGGGTAGAATAAATCATAAAAAGGTTATGTTTAAAATTTGGGGTCAAAATAACGAGTTTTGGATTTATCCGGGATTTAATCGCTGCACAAAACGCTAATTAACGAGTTTATTGAAACGCCTAGTTTTATGCTTTATAAAATTATGAAAAATTATTTTTAAGCTTAAATAATTATTATAAGTCTAATTTTTTAATTTGGGAATTTTATATTAGGGTTTGGTTTAATTCGGGATTAAAACGCATTAATGCCTCACATTTAAAGATTAATTTAAAAGTCATCGATTTCAAGCTAAATAAAAATATGAAAAAATTTATGTAGGCTTAAATATTTATTTGGGACATGTTAGAGTCAATGAAATTAAGAAAATGTCAAAAAAGTTGAATTTTACGTCGAGGGGTAAAACGGTCATTTTACACCTAAAAATTAGTAAACGTCATGGCAGTGCTCTGAATACTGTTTTATGTGCTAATATGATTATTTTCAATGTTTATGAATGTTGATTGAATTTTTATATGTTAAAATGTTATTTTTAAAACGTTTATGGGTTTTATGGTTTAATTATGGACATTTAAAAGACATGTTGCATGCTTGGTTTAAAAGAAAAACGTTATATGCATATTTAAATTTTGTAAAGTAATGATAATATGAAACGTTGAAGGAAGTGAAGTAATTGTGACTAATACGATGATATGTTAGAAATTTCGTGAGGGTTATGGTCCCAGTGGGAGCCCGACGATCGTGTTTCCTTGGATACGGACATGTAGATGTATACGATGATATGTTAATACGTAAGGCCAAGGCCCAGTTGACCGGTGAGAGTGTTGCTGTTGTCCTTGCCGCCCAGTACTTTGGTTACATGTAGATGGATCCATCGCCCAACACGTAGACGTAGACGTAGATGAACACGAAAGTCACAATTAACGATCTGAATTCAACGAAAGTTAAAAGGAATACGTATATGTTGATGATAATATGAATATGAATATGTTAAGGATGATATGATTAAATTTATGAAAATGTTTATGTTTAAAGTTTATGCATCATGAAAATGTTTACGAAAATATTATTGTTTAAAGTTTATGCATCTTCATTAAAATGATATTTTAAATACAAGTATTTTTCACTGTTATATGTTAACTGTATTACGTTTTATTCGTTATCAAGGATATGACGTGTTGAGTCTTTAGACTCACTAGGTGTGATAGATGCAGGTGATCATGATAATAATGTTTATGGAGGTCTTGATGGTTGATCTGACTGGACTGAAGGTGCACATAACCCGAGGACCGACGCTAGTTTTTCGCACTAGTTATGATTTATGATTTTGAGTTATGTTAAAGATATTTTTACGACCTTTTGTTTATGATTGGTTTTTGAGAGGTTATAGTATGGGCTATACTTTTCAAATGTTAGTTGGTTTATTTATTTTAAAATGATCTCAAAAATATTTTATGATTCGGCTGATGCTATGTGAGATTTTTAAAAAAAAATTTCTAGTACATTTTAAGAAAACGAATAAGCAGACGTTTTAAGTATGGTACTTTTTCAAATAAGGTTTAACTTCGTGAAGAACTCCATTCTATCTATACTTCTCTCTTAAACTAGCTCGCTGGCTGTAGGGACCCGGATGCTAACTCCATCTTTCAATCATCATTGGGATTAAGTGGATCAATTAAATAAACTAGGTCAAAATCTTTTTCTAACTATTGAACACTTAATACACAAATGTACAAAATACTACAACAAGTTATGTTTCATCTTATTCAATTTACAAGATCTAGTTCAATATCTACAACATGTTCAAAGGTACAAAACTTGTTCAAAATAAAGTCATAAAAAACTAGTGTTTATAAACTACATATCATGTGTTGAACAACAGCTCTACTTCTAATCCCGGATCACCACTCTAATCTCGATCTATCATGTTCTTCTCGACCCTGATCCTGTCTCACCTGTTGTCATGCACAGGTACAAACACAACAACAGCCAGATAACTCCGTTGAGAAGCATATTTCCCAGTATAAACAACGTATACATGTATTTCATACAAACATATACAAAAGCATATAACATTTATCAAACAACATGTATCATAGTCTAAGAAAACATAAATCGATACAATGCCTTAAATAAAACTCTTTAACTCTTACTCTTGGACTCGATACTTATCTAGGGATCCCGGTTTGAATAAGAACTTAACAAGTATCCCACCTACTCTCCCCTTCTAGATGGTGGTACGTTCTTATTCTCGGACTTTGGTACACTATATCGAATCTCTACAATAGGAGTCTATCTTTTCCTAAGCACATCAATATAAACCAAACGTCCAGTGACTTGGCACCTCTGCCAAAGACTCCTAGTACATGATTTGCTATAACTCAATATGGAACATCTACTCATTTTAAAAAAAACGGAATTTTTTTTAGCGCTCATTTGACAATAAACATTTAAATAAATCGCATGCATACAATCCTACTTAAAAACATCATCTAAAAATTTTCATAAGAAATCACCAACAATAATATAGCGGAATAAAAACGAGTAAAATCCTAACATCACACAGTAAAATAAAATAGAGTATAAAATACTCATATCCTCTCAATAACATGAAATCGTAAATGTGCGGAAAATATGCGGTCCTCGGGTCGTGTCACCGCACCAGGTCTGCCTACTTAGAGTTCGGCACCTCCAGTCTTCTCAGCATCCAACTCACCTGAATCACACACGCCTAGTGAGTCTAAAGACTCAACACAAATGTACCAGGAATAACAAGTACATATACCTAGCACACAGCAGTGAAAAATATCATACTCAACATATCCTTTCATGAACTTAAAAGCATAATGTAAATGTGTGGTGTAAAATCATATCGTCTCAAAGCATGTCATCTCATGTCATCATATACGTAAACGTGTCGTGTAAAATCATATCGTCTCAAAGCATGTCATCTAATGTCATCATATACGTAAACGTGTCGTATAAAATCATATCGTATTAAAGCATGTCATCTCATGTCATCATATACGTATACATTTTCTTTTGAATTCAATTCTTTAGCTGTGACTTTCGTATCATCATGTCAGTCGATGGATCCATCTACGTGTAACCACGGTACTGGGCGACTGGGGACATCAGCGACACTCTCACCCGTCAACTGAGCCCTGGCCTTCATATCATCATATCATGTCAATGGAAATACGATCGTCGGGCTCCCTCTAGGGCCTTCTCCCGTAAACGGGCTCCCTTTGGGGCCTTTTCCCTCACAATATCTCCAATCGTATCATCATGTCATCTTGTCATCGTGTTAGTCACAACTAAATCACTTCCTTTAAAACGTGTCATCATATTCATCACTTAATAAAATCATGCATATACGTAATTTTTTTCCTTTAAACCAAGCATGCAACATATTTATCGTAATTGCGTAAAAATCATAAACGTGATGCGTGAATATTTAAACTATCATGAATTTGTGCTCATGGCTCTGTCTTGACTAAAATCTCACCCCAGGTGCAAAATGACCATTTGTCACTGGAAACCCAAAAATTATCGTTTTGTCCCTAGATGTAAAATTTCACATTTTTGACATTTTCTTAATTTAATTGACTCTAGCATGTCCCAAATAATTATTTAGGCCTACTTGAATTTTCTCATATTTTTATTTGGCTTAAATCGATGACTTTTAAATTAATCTTTAACTATAACATATTAATGCGTTTTAATCTCGAATTAAACCAAACCTTAGTATAAAATTCTCAAATTAAAAACTTAGACTTATAATAATTATTTGAGCTTAAATATAATTTTCCATAATTTTATTAAGCATAAATCTAGGCGTTTCAATTAATCTTTTAATTAACGTTTCGTGCGGTGATTAAATCCCGGATAATTCCAAAACTCATTATTTTGATCGGAATCTTACCAAACTCCTAAAATATCCCAAAACATATTTATAAGCATTCCTAGACGTAAACTCGAGCTTATTTTACAACTTAACCGATTCGTTTTAAAACTTGGACCGGGGTCCCGGTTTTAACCCGAATCGACTCGAAACTTAACTGAATTTTTCCCAACTTTTTTTCATATCTTAAAAACATCTAAAAGGTCCTAAAAACCTCAAAACCAGACCTTTAGACACTCGGAACCTCAAAACTCCAGCATGTGCTAACCCGAAAGCCTTAGTCACCATCTTTCCTTAATTCGACTCTCATGCTTAAACCGACTCGAACCGGACCTGAACCAGGCCCTAGACCCAACCCTTAGGCATAAATTAAGACCATGATATACCCCTTTCAAACTCAGAACTAATGCATGATCCCCAAAGCAAGCAAGAGCCGTGACTAGCCTAACCCGTCTCTCATTGGTGCACCTGGTTGCTTCCTGGTCTAGCCACCTTCCCTAGCCAACCCAGCCCTGAACCAACACCACCAAGACCTCCCTAGGACCCTAAGGAAAAACCCAAGCAACTGCCCCATGCCCTGGCCCCGTCCAGCAACCGCCTTAAAACCCATAGCCATGCCTTGCTCTACACGAACCCAAAGTGCACAGCCGCAGCTTTCTTTGTTCAGTCTCTTAGCTGCCGCTCCAAGCCATGAACCAACATAAAGAGACTCATCCTAGGACCCTTAAACATGCACCAAACCCTAGCCCCAGGCCCTCAGCCGACCCATACACCAGACCGCGCCCCACAACCATCACTACATCTCAAACCCCAACTCGCGGCTACCTCTTTCAACTTTCCTTCCACTCGTCACCAGCCTTAATTCCAGCCCCTTGCCACTGATATCCTTGACCAAAACAGCTTCCTAACCACCCAAGACAGCAACCCTTTACACCAGCATACATGAAAACGTGAGTTTGCATAATATAGTATGTACAAATTCTTGAAAACCGATGCATAAACAACATAACCTGCAATGCCTTTAACCCCTACGAGTATGCACATATAACAACCTACATATAGAGTGTGTGATGAGAAAAGAATGATACAAATGCGTGCCTGAATGATGCAAATGCGGGAGGAAATCGAGCCGAAAGCCGGAGTAATTTCTTTATTCCAAGACAAGCAAGATCCGAGACCTTAGCTGGGGATTAAATGCTGAAACAAGAGGGCAAGGTGGTAATGAAAGGGAGTGTCGGTTGATGGCATAATAATTGGTGTAGGGTAGGTTTAGGTTTAATTTAATTGTAGTTTAGGTTAATTAAATTTGTGCACTAATGAGCCTCAATTAAAATAAAAATGATTTTAAGCCCAATAAGCTTAAAAATAGACACATTAAATCCAAACACAATCCTGACAAATATTTCGTTTTGGAAAGATTTTTAAAATACTAGCCGAACCCTCAAAAATTCCCTCGATTCTATAAAATTTACGTACCGTTAAAAAACTAAAAATCCTGCGGGTAAAAATACCCAATAAATCTCAATTTTTGAAAAATACCTTTAAAACATCTTATATTAATTAATAAAAAATAATCGTGTAATAAAAATAATTTTCTTGAAAATTCTCCGGTCCGGTCCCCGTTACTTATTCGAGTGTGAAATGTATCTAGAAGCCCTAATGCATGAGCTTTTAAAATTTTATGAAATAATTACTACTTTGTATTAATTATGCATAAAATGCATAAAAATAATTAAATATATAATTTAAAATAAAATTCTAGATTGCATGCATTCAGGTTACGTGAATTAAATTTCTGGACCTTACACAATAGACTAAGCATATCAATCTCAAAAATTGCAAACACATCAAAGCAATAACAATATAGTATGTGGTTTTGGGAAACTCAAGTTATATCTTACTCGAGTTATCTCTCCCGGTTTAACATTGATTTATACCTTTCTTTTCGTAATTCTTGGTTGACGAAATTAAATATCAATCTGGATTTGTTCGTTTTTCGAAGCCTTCAATACCAAATCTGGAATGACATTTCGAGAAGTACAATATCAACGTACCCTCAAAGAAAGACATAATATGATCATGAGTACTCAAGTCTAGTTAAACTTCGACGGCATAACTGCGCAACCTCGATATATCCGCAACTCAAACCTCAACAGCAAATCACAACTCATAGTCAATAACAATTTCAACCCATGATTCCAAAAATCTGCAAAACTCTATTCAACATAGGCTGGAAATTAATAACAATTGCATACAATGTCTGTTCTTTAATCCTGTTTCGATTACAGGCTTACCATAAACTCAAGAACACACAATATCAATCAAAGTAGGATTTCTCCAATACCAAATTTTCGAACCATGCAGGAAAGTAATAAAACTTACATCCCTTTGAAGCCTTTGACGAGAGAAGCACGGAACTAAACTCGGATTGAAAATCCGACGGCCGGATCTTGCACAATCAACAATTTAATATGTGGAGAAAACTTGAGGATTCAACCATGGCTTGTCTCGGTTTCCTAGCTAAAATCTGAATGAAATGAAGGAGAAGCTTATCATTTAAATGCATGGCAAAAAAAGTGTAAACTTTTCATACACCACTGCTCGCGCATATGCGCGAGACTTTCTCTCTCAGCGCTTGGCAAATCCATCTGCTCACGCATATGCGCGTAACTCTATGTCTCGGCACTCGAACATTTCACATGCTCGCGCATATGCGCGCCTAGTCTCACGCATATGCGCGAGGTCCTATGCCTCGACATTTGCTGCCAGCGCATATGCGCGCCTCATCTCCGCACATGTGCGCGAGGTCTGCTGGACTTCACACATATAATATCCCATGCTTTCCCAAATCTTTCTCGGAGTTGTCCTTCTATAATCACATCAATTCATCAATTAATAATTTCGGATTACAATGCTATAATCTCGGGCATTACAATTCTCCCCCTCTGAGACATGATTTCTTCCTCGAAATTGCAGGCAATTAAATCACATAAGATAAGAATATATAACATAAGCTGAATAAGAACTCACATTAGTGAAAAAACTCTGGAAATTTATGTCTCATGTCTGATTCAGTCTCCCAAGTTGCTTCTTCAATGCCATGACGACTCCATTGAACTTTCACAAGCAGAATAGTCTTCGTTCTGAGCTGTTTTTCTTTACGATCTAGAATCTGGATCGGTTTTTCCAAATAACTCAGAGTTTCATAAAGTTCGGCCTCGTCAGGATGAAGAACATGAGAAGCATCAGGAAGATACTTCCGCAGCATAGACACATGAAAGACGTCATGTATACAAGATAGAGAAGGAGGAATAGCGAGTCGATAGGCACGATTACCTATCTTCTCAAGAATCTCATAAGGACCGATATAACATGGAGACAACTTTCCTCATTTTCCAAATCTGACAATGCCTCTGAATGGAGAAATCTTCATAAATACTCTATCTCCTTGCTCAAATTCTAAAGGTCGACGTCGAATATTTGCATATTTGGCTTGTCTATCCTGAGTTGTCTTCATTCGCTGCTGAATCAACTTTACTTTCTCAGTCATATCTCAAATCATATCAGGCCCAAGTTCAGGTACCTCGGAGATATCTTCCCAATAGAGAGGGGATCTGCATTTCTTACCGTACAAAGCTTCAAACGGAGCCATCTCTATACTCGTTTGATAGCTGTTGTTGTATGATAATTCACAAAGTGGTAAAGAATCTTGCCAACTAGTGCCAAAGTCTAGCACTACAGCTCTAAGCATATCCTCCAATGTCTGGATAGTCCTTTCTGATTGTCCGTCTGTCTGAGGATGATATGCAGTACTCAAATGTAATTTTGTACCTAGAGCTTGTTGCAAACTGTGCCAAAAGTGTGAAGTAAATCGAGGATCACGATCTGATACAATGGACTTTGGCACGCCATACAATCTGACCACTTCTCTGACATAAATCTCTGCCATCTAGTCGTGTCTGTGCGTCATTTTGTAAGAAATAAAACACGCTGATTTGGTCAATCTGTCAATAACCACCCAAATCTTATAACAACCTCGGGAGGATCATGGTAGCTTCGTAACAAAATCCATGGAAATGTGATTCCATTTCCATTCTGGAATAGATAAGCTATGCAACAGACCTCCTGGTTTCTTCCTTTCTGCTTTTACCTGTTGGCAATTCAAACATCTGGATACAAAATCTGCAATATCTTATTTCATCTGTTTCCACCAAAATTGTTTCTTCAAATCATTGTACATCTTTCTGCCACCAGGATGAATATTAAAATGACTACAGTGTGCTTCTGTCAAAATATGTTGTCTCAAGTCTGAAACATCTAGCACAACAATATGATTATTCACATATAACACATTATCACGAACCTGATATTCTGATTGATGCCCAGATCTGAACATCGCAATCGAATTCTGAATATTCTGATCAACTTTCTGTGTTTCTTTGATTCTTATAATCAACTATGGTTCAACTTGAATAGTATACAGTCTCAGAGGTTGATAATCTGTCTCAAATACTAGTCCAGAAAGACAACAATCTTCAATCAAATTCGAGACACCAATCGTCGATAAGGATAAAGAACATACATTTCGACTCAGTGCATCAGCTGCTGCATTTTATTTCCCCGGATAGTATTTGTTTTCACAATCAAAATCTTTCAGCAAATCAAGCCATCTACGTTCCCTCATATTCAGTTCTGACTCTGAAAATAGATATTTCAAACTCTTGTGATCATGAATCGGGTAGCGAGTCTCATGTGGTTTCAATTATCTCGAGGCATAAGCAATAACATGTCCTCGCTGCATCAAAACACAACCTAGTCCTCTGTGAGAAGCATCACAATAAACAACAAAATCACCAGTACCTGACGGGATAGTCAACACCGGAGTGCTGGTTAATCTCTTTTTCAACTCCAGAAAACTGGATTCACACGCCTCTGACCAAACAAAAGGGGCATTCTTCCAGGTTAACTAAGTAATCGACTTAGCAATACTGGAGAAATCTCTGATGAATCGCCGATAGTAGCCCGCTAAACCCATAAAATTGCGTATCTTTGGCACTGATGTCGGTCTAGGCCAACTGATCACAGCCTCAACTTTGCTAGGATCAACAGAAATACCATCTCTAGATATAATGTGTCCCAGAAATACAACTTGTTTCAGCCAAAACTCACATTTCGATAACTTTGCATATAATTTCTCAGTCCGCGGAGTATTCAATACAATTCTCAAATGCTCAGCATGATCAATCAGATCCTTTGAATAAATCAGAATATCATCAATAAAGATAATCACAAAATCATCAAGATATTTCTGAAATATACAGTTCATCAAACCCATAAATACAGCTAGAGCATTCGTTAAACCATACGGCATTATTATAAACTCATAATAGCCATACCTGGTTCTGAAAGATGTCTTCGGTATATCAGAATCTCTGACTCTCAACTGATGATATCCAGATCTCAGATCGATCTTGGAATAAACAGAAGAACCCTGCAACTGATCAAATAGGTCCTCAATACGAGGCAAAGGATATTTAATCTTTATCGTAGCCTTGTTAAATTGCCGAAAATCAATGCAGAGTCTCATTGAACCGTCTTTCTTTCTGACAAACACTACTGGAGCGCCCCAAGGAGAAATACTCGGTCTAATGTAACCCTTGGCTAATAAATCCTCTAGGCTAGTTTTTAATTCTTTTAATTCGATTGGTGCCATTCTGTATGGAGTTTTAGAAATAGGTACTGTACCTGGTTTCAGTTCAATGCTGAAGTCTATTTCTCGGACTGGAGGCAAACCCGGAATCTCAGCTGGAAAGACGTCAGCAAACTCACAAACCACTGGCAAATCTGCCAATGAAGGGCTCGATTTCAGTACATCTACTGAATACACAAGGAATCCCTCTGCTCCCTTCTGTAATATTGAGTCATAGATAAAACAGATATCAAAGAAATTCGAGGACTGGAACCCTTACCGTAAAATTTCCATTCGTCAGCCATCTCAGGTCTGAATCTTACAATTTTCTGGAAACAATCTATGGTAGCTCTGTGTGTGGTCAGCATATCGATACCAATAATGCAGTCAAAATTAGACAAACCAAGTACAATACAATCTAACTCTATCTCATTACCATCATACTGCAGCATGCAATGTCTAACAAACTTCACTGATATAAGACCTCTCCCCAACGGTGAAGAGACAGATACTAAACTAGATAGAGACTCAACAGGCAAATCATGTATAAATGTAAATCGCTCAGAAATAAAAGTATGGGATGCACCCGTATCAATCAACACATAAGCAGGGTAACCACAAAGAGAACAGTTACCTGCAACAACATCATCAGGTGCTTTCTAGGCCTATTCCTCGGTCAATGCAAACACTCTGGCCTGCTGTCTCGGAGGCTGGCTAACAGTCTGGCTTCCTCCTGGCCTCGACTGGTACTGAGTAATGGGTGGCTGAAAAGAGTGAACATCAGATGATCGTCTATCAGCATGAGCCACTGATCCAGATGATTCTGCTTCCTGGGATCGTTGAGAACCTTGCTGTGGACAGACTCTGGCAAAATGTCCTGGCTGTCGACAGATATTGCAACTACCAAGCACTCCTTGGCATTGCTCTGTTAGGTGTCTTCCTCCACATGTTCTGCAATAGACCCCTGTATAACTCTGGCTAGAACCGGTCTGTCGTGAGCCACTAGAGCTAGATAAACTGCTTCCAGACTTCTTAAACTATTTCCCTCGGGCTTTCAGATTATCTTTCTTCCCACTGCTTGCTACCACCACTATCAAATCTGAGAGGTGGTTGGTGGAACTGGGCTAAGGGTTGCTGTTTTTGTGTCTGAGCAACATATGAAGTTCCTCATTGTCTGATCAAGCCCGCTTCAGCTCCTTTTGCTCTGTTCAAGGCATCAGCAAAATTATTTGGTCGCCCTGTATTTACCAGTGTAAAGATCTCTGGATTCAACCCATTGATGAACTGATCAGCCATGGCTTCATCATTATCAGCAACATGAGGAGCAAAATGTAGCAAGGTAGAGAATTTAGCCACATATTCTTCAATGTTCAGATGACCCTGTTTCAAGTTGGCAAACTCTGCACCCTTGTCCTTTCTGTACGATACAGGGAAGAATCGTTGATAAAATTCAGCTTTATAGATCTTCCAAGTAATCACCGTACCTCGATGCTCCAAAGCTCTCTTGGTTGTGAGCCACCAGCTTTTTGCAACCTCATGTAACTGGTGCCCAATCAGTCTGACTCTATACTCATCTATATAGTCAAGTGAATCAAACAACATCTCAATATCATCAAGCCAATTCTCGCAATCGATAGAATTCTCAGTGGCTTTCAAAGTCGGCGATTTCAATGACTGAAATCTCTTCAACAGTGTTTCCATGGGTGTCGCTGTAAAATCCATCGGATTATTTGAAGTACTACCCTGCTCTGGGACTCTTCGATGAGGCATATTTGATTATCAAAATGGTTAGTAATCAAATCTAACAATACTGTCTCAGTCCTCCTCTGATCATCATACCTCTTAACAAGAATCGGTTCTGATTCATTCTCCAATAATACACGCTTCCAATCAAATCAGATAATCAGGCAAACATGTATTTTCTAAAGCAATAAACCATGCTGTCATACTAGCATATCATTATGCAATCAACATTACAATAAATCGCATGCAAGTATCATAGAAGCAAGAAAAAAAACTCAATGTACCCCGCTCACTCGTTTCTATTTCAGTCTAAGGAACTTACAGCACTGATACCACCTGCTATGGGGACCCGACGCTAACTCCATCTTTTCAATCATCATTGAGATTAAGTGGATCAATTAAATAATCTAGGTCAAAATATTTTTTTAACTATTGAACACTTCATACACAAATGTTCAAAATACTACAACAAGTTATGTTTCATCTTATTCAATTTACAAGATCAAGTTCAATATCTACAACATGATCAAAGGTACAACACTTGTTCAAAATAAAGTCATAACAAAGTAGTGTTTATCAACTACATATCATGTGTTGAACAACAGCTATGCTTCTAATCCCGGATCACCACTCTAATCTCAATCTATCATGTTCTTCTCGACCCTGATCCTGTCCCACCTATTGTCATGCAAACATACAAACACAACAACAGCCGGATAACTCCGGTGAGAAGCATATTTCCCAGTATAAACAACATATACATGTATTTCATACAAGCATATACAAAAGCATATAACATTTATCAAACAACATGTATCATAGTCTAAGAAAACATAAATCGATACAATGCCTTAAATAAAACTCTTTAACTCTTACTCGTTGACTCGACATTTATCTAGGGATCCCGGTTTGAATAAGAACGTAACAAGTCTCCCACCTACTCTCCCCTTATAGATGGTGGTACGTTCTTATTCCCAGACTTCGGTACACTATATCGAATCTCTATAATAGGAGTCGATCTTCTCCTAAACACATCGATATAAACCAAACGTCCAGTGACTTGGCACCTCTGCCAAAGACTCCCTAGTACATGCTTTGCTATAACTCAATAGACTAAGCATATCATTCTCAAGAATTGCAAAAACATCAAAGTAATAACATTATAGTATGTGGTTTTGGGAAACTCAAGTTATATCTTACTCGAGTTATCTCTCCCGGTTTAACATTGATTTATACCTTTCTTTTCGTAGTTCTTGGTTGACGAAATCAAATATCAATCTGGCTTTGTTCGTTCTTCGAAGCCTTCAATACCAAATCTGGAATGACATTTCGAAAAGTACAATATCAACATACCCTCAATGCAAAACATAATATGATCAGTACTCAATCTAGTTAAACTTCGATGGAAAAACTACGCAATCTCGATATATCCGGCAACTCAGATACAAATCACAACTCATAGTCAATAACAATTTCAACCCATTATTCCAAAAATCTGCAAAACTCTATTCAACATAGGCTGGAAATTAATAACAATTGCATACACTGTCTGTTCTTCGATCCGGTTTCGATTACAGGCTTACCATAAAATCAAGAACACATCATATCAATCAAAGTAGGATTTCTCCAATACCAAATTTTCGAACCATGAAAGAAAGTAATAGAACTTACATCCCTTTGAAGCCTTTGACGAGAGAAGCACGGAACTAAACTCGGATAAAAAATCGGACGGCCGGATCCTGCACAATCAACAATTTAATATGTGGAGAAAACTTGAGGATTCAACCATGAGCTTATCATTTAATTGCATGGCAAGACAAGTGTCAATTTTTCATACACCACTGCTCGCACATATGTGCACCCGGTTCTCGCGCATATGCGCGAGAATTTCTGTCTCAGCGCTTGGCAAATCCATCTGCTCACGCATATGCACGCCTCGTCTCACGCATATGCGCGAGACTCTCTGTCTCGGCACTCGGACATTTCACATGCTCGCGCATATGCGCGCCTAGACTCGCGCATATGCGTGAGGTCTTCTGCCTCGGCATTTGCTGCCCGCAGCATATGTGCGCCTCATCTCCGCGTATGTGCGCGAGGTCTGATGGACTTCACAGACATAATATCCCATGCTTTCCCAAATCTTTCTCGGAGTTGTCCTTTTATAATCACATCAATTCATCAATTAATAATTTCGGATTACAATGCTATAATCTCGGGCATTACACTGGCTATAATGGATATTGACAACTAGATAGAAAGGAGAATGCAAGATTTATTCTTACGCATGAATTTACCAAACTTTTTAACGAAAAGGGACATGGCTTCATTGCTTAGTAGCTCAGCCATTTTCTTACTGGTGGACTCTTAAATCGGAAGAGTCACTGTGGTAGCTGCCAAGGATTTTGTTTGTTTGGAGGTGGATGGCTCTTCTTCAGTTTGTATTCCAAGCTCGAACTCATATGCTTTAAGATTTGCAAAGAGATCATGGAGTTCCAGCTTGTTCAGATCTTTGGACTCTCGCATCGCTATGATTTTCACATCCCATTCTCTGGGAAGGGCTCGCATAACCTTCAAAGCAATATCTCGGTTAGAATATTCTTTTACTAAAGAAATAATTTCGATGATAATACACTACTGAACCGTTCGTCGAATTCTGTAAGAGTTTCTCTCGGCTTCATTTTTGCATTATCAAACTTCTCAATAGCCACAATCAGCTTGTTTTCTTTAGTTTGATTATTGCCTCACATAGTTGTGTGAGTTTTTCCCATATTTCTTTAGCCGTGGTGCACGTCTTGATTTTGGCGAACATGTTTTTGTCAAGAGTCTTGTAAAAAATATCCTTTGCGACATTATCAAGATTTGCTTTCTTTTTGCCCTCAGATGTCCATTCAGATCGATGTTTTTCAACCATCTGGAGAACACCTTCAGTTGTTGTTGCAGCTGTATTTACTTTCAGAATTTTCATTGGCCTGTCAGTGATGACATACCACATATCGTCATCTTGGGCTGCTAGATGTGCCAACATACGAATTTTCCAATCATCATAATCTTCTTTAGTGAACATAGAAATTTTGTGGAAATATGCCATGAATAATTATTAGATATCAATGTTTGAGAAAACGCCGCTCTGATACCACTTGTTGGGATCGAGAAAGAGTTTATAGGGGGTGAATAAACTCTTTGAAAATATTTGCTTTTTAAAATTTTGTTTTCAATCGTTTTGAGGCGGTTGAAAATTCTTCTCAAACTGTTAGAAATGTGAACCACTGTTGAGTGCGGAAATTGGTTCACAATTTCCCATAATAGCTTAAAAACGTTGGCGGGCTTATCGATAAAATATAGCTAGAAAAGTAAGTGCTTGCAAGAAATAAAACACAAGGTTTTTTTATGGATGTTCTGAGATTGAAAACTCCTATGTCACCCCTTCTTCCTCTTTAGGAAGGATTCAACTGAAAGACTTTGGCATTACAAAAATCTTTGCAATAGCCCACTCCAATCAGGACTTATCACACTGCCTGTTTTGAACTCTTGGTGATCACTTTATAATTATGGATTTTTAGAACACTCTGTTAACCAGACACCACAACTTAATCTAAATAACCGAAAGGTTACTGATACAAGTAAATTTATTTTGGTAGCACGAAGATGATCCTAAAATTATCAGATATCTTTTTGTTCAGTGCGTGCTTATGAGCGATGAAGTAAGTAAGCTTTTGAGTGTGCTCTGAAACTTTCGAAGTGTATTCGATAATGTATGTCACACTACTCTTGCAAACATCATTCTCTGTTATTATAGGCGATAGTTCCAACGGTCAAAAAGATCGAGTCACGTAAACTTTGTAATAGAGAAAGGATGTGTCACCATCAGCTGCAACCCCATTTAATGTTCTTTAGATATGCATAAATCTTTGGTGGCATTTCCGTGAGTCCCTTTCTAAAGAGTTTGCTACAGAGTTTCCTTTTGTGGTGACTGTTTTTATCATCATACCTTTCAAAGATAAATGATCTTTCCTTTCTTGGATATTGATATAAATGTAGATCATTCTCAGGACTGATGTAGGAATACGTAGATTATGAAACCGACGCAAGCTCTTGAATGTCTTTAACCGGTCAGAGAATGCCTTTCATTAGTAGACAATAAATAACCTTCTTTAATGATGTCTTTCAATCAATCGTTGATAGTTCCATATTCTTTTATTCTGAGCCGTTTGAATTACTGACGATCTGGAAGTCAGGCGGTCAAGTTTCTCTAGTATATCCTTTGATAGAGCGGTTAGAACTCTTTTGGCTTAATCCGGTTGAGAGGTGGACGGTTGAGCTAAAATCTGTTACAAAAGATAAGCAGCTATCTCTTGAAATAGTGAAGTGCTATTTTGATTTTGTCGACCACCTTAACTTTTGGGTAATAATTTCTTTAACAAACGACCTCGACTTTTTTTTCTAATCATAAATCATAAACTCGAAAATACTAACTAAATAAAATAACTTAATATTTCTATCAATCATAATAAATTAACATATGAAATCTCATGTGCATAAAAATATCTCTAACAAAATCATTAACAATAAATCTTTAAATCATTTATCTAACTAGCTAGTGCGGAAATAAACGGCCCTGAGGTGTGTACTGCTGCACTCGATCCACTCAATCGTCAATGCCTCTCCTAAAATCATCAAATCCTGCATCATACAAAACTAGTGAGTCTAAAGATTCAGCACGTTCTAAACACGGATAACAAATAATACATATACAAACTCATACATTTAAAAATCATACTTTTATTTAAAATAGCTTTTGAACATAAATAAACCATTTAAAATCATTTAAGCATAATTAAATCATAAATTGTAAAATAATTTAAAAATAACTTTAAGCATAAATAAATCATTTAAAAACTTTTGAGCATAATATATAATAAAATCATTTTAATCATAAAGTTTTCAATCATATATCATTTTGGATTAAATTTGATTCTTGAAAATAACTAGCTTTTATCCTTTGGTCAACTGCAGTCTTAGCTCCACATGGTCCATGGGAGAGGGCACTAGGCTCCACCATTGAAATACGATCGTCGAAGTCCCTCTGGGGTATTTTTCCATAGACATTGTCCTATGGGACCTTGGCCCGTAAAGTGGGTCTTATGGGGCCTTGGCCCGATATGGGCTCCCTCTAGGACCTTGGCCCTCACGTCATCTCCACAAAATCATATATCATTTGTCACAGTCAATTCACATCCCTCAAAATATTTTTTCCATTTCTTTTAAAAGCATAAATCATCATAACTTTCCAAAATAGCATTTTAAACAGTGAAAATTGCACAGCTTTTACCATAAATCATAAAATATCATATTTTCATCAAAATCATCATTTTAAATCATAAAATAACATTTAACATGCATTATGATACTTCGGGACGCTGCCAAGGCACGCTATGTATCTCATTTTCTCATCATTTACACCATTTATATGCGTGATTATATATTTATTTGCCTGCTAATTCGTTGGTCCCCCTTATAGCATCACTTTTCTAAAGATTTTGACACGTATATGCGTATAACTTGCGCACAACTCACGGTTTCTTACTTAGGTTCGAAGGGTTGCCAATTTTATGTTGTTAAGGGCTGTACACCTTGAGTAAGAGGGGGACATAAGGCCGGAGTCAAAATTTTGTGGGTTTTTGGAGAGGGCCGATCGATATCTTGAGTCTTCGGGTGAAATTTTTGTGTCACAAAACTCGTCACCCTCTGTTATTTCAAATTCTGTTATTTATGGGTTGGTTTTCTTGAAATGTGTTCAACATATAATTTGTAGCACTCTGTGTTATCTTTGATTCGATAGAAAATTCGTAATTTTGTGATACGAAATGAGGGAGATATGATTTTTATCTTAAAGCCACACAAGCTATGGAATTTTTGTTTCACAAAACCCATCACCCTCTGTTATTTCAAATTCTGCGATTTATGGGTTGGTTTTCTGGAAATGTGTTCAACATATGATTTGTAGCACTTTGTGTTAATTTCGATTCGATGGAAATTTCTTAATTTTCTGAGAAGAAACGAGGGATATATGATGTTTATCGTAAAGCCGCACAAGCTGTGGAATTTCTGTGTCACAAAACTTATCACACTCGGTTATATTAAATTATGCGACTTATAGGTTTGTTTTTTGGAAATGTGTTCAACATATGATTTGAAGCACTCTGTGTTATCTTTGATTCGATAGCAAATTCGTAATTTTTTGATAAGAAACGAGGGAGATATGATTTTTATCATAAAATCGCTCAAGCTGTGAAATTTGTGTGCATACGCTGGAGATTTTCAGCAACATTTGGGCTTGTTTCGTTGGTCATAAGTTGTCTGGAATGGGTGTTTTAGAGGCTGGTCATGTAGTTTTAAGTCACGGTTTAAGTTGGGGAAGATTTGGTTAAGTTTCGGGTTGATTCAGGCTAAAACCGGGACCCCGGTCCAAGTGCTAAATGGAATCGATTAATTTTTGAAACGGGCTCGTTTTTACGTCTAAGAAATACTTTTAAAAATATTTTGGGATGTTTTAAGGAGTTCGGTGAGCTTCGTGTCAAATTTTAGAGGTCTAGGGGTAAAATGGTCATTTTGGGTTTCCAGGGGCAAAATGGTCATTTTGCACCCGAGTCGAGATTTTTTTCCTGGCAGAGTTCTGAGCACAAATTTATCATGTTTTTAAATTTTTATGCATCATGATCACGATTTTTATGAATCTATAAGTATACGTTGCATGCTTGATTTTAAGAAAATTTAAGCATGTGCATGATTTTGATAAGTGATGAAAATGATGATGTTTTGAAGAATGGGAATTAGTTGTAGCTATCGAAATATATGTAAATGCTTAAGACATATATGTAAATGATGATGATGAGGCCTAGGCACAGTAGATGGGTAATACTGTCACTAATGTCCGAAAGCCGTCGGGTACCGCGGTTCTATGTATGATGGATCCATTGTAAATTATGAATGATGTACGACAATCACAACTAATGAACTGAATTCACCAAAAGAAATGATGTAATGATGAACAATGATGATGATGAACGATGAATGATGATGATGATGAACTGTGTTGTCATGTAATGATTTCATACCGCACGTCTGCATTTACGCTTTTAAGTTCATGAAAGGTATGTTGATTACAATATATTTTTCACTGTTGTGTGCTTTATATATATACTTTTTATTCCGGTACAGGTGTGTTGAGTCCTTAGACTCACTAGGTGTATGCTGATCTCGAGACTGGAGGTGATGATGACCGAACGGGCGGAGCTAAGTATAAAATGTATAATTTATTTAGGATTCATGTTCTACCAAGTTGGATTTAAGGATTGAATTGCATGAGTTGAGTATTTCAAGCACCAAAGTGTAATAACCAATAATTTGAGGACCTAAGTGAAAAAATATAAGTTCAAAGGGACTATTTTTGAATTTACCAAACTTTGGAATTAAATTTTGAGTTTCGAGAATTTTAAGGTTTAAGGAGGCTAATTAGAAAATTTTATGGGGAAAAAATGCAAATTTCAACGAGTTATAGGGCCAAAAATGTAATTTTCGTGAACTTTAAGGCCAAATTGCAAATTCTGAAATTTTTGAGGATTAAATTCAAATTTTAGAGGAACACTTGGGTTAAATCAATAATTTTTCGAGGTTATGCTAATAAGCTTAAAATTATTATACTTTATGTTACGAGAAACATATAAAATGGAATTAGGAAAGCCAACAACTTATGTGTAATTGTGGAATTTTCGAGATTTAGTATAAATTGGATAATATTCGAGGAAAGTAAGTGTTAATTTTTCAATTTTTAAGAAATTCGGAGACTAGTTTAGCAATAAGTGAGAATTGAATGGTTTAAATGATAAGAATTTTCGGTGATGTGAGCTTGAAAAAATAATCAGAACCTTGTTATATACTTATATCTGGGTTATATTGTAATAAAGAATGACAATCAAAGGCATTGTAGGATTATTCAATATTGGACTTGAAAGTCTAAGAGTTAATGAAATAAGGCAGTGGAAAATTAAGAATTTAGAGTGATAACAATTTAAGGTAAAATGATCATTTAGATAAATTATAAGATTAGACATTAAGTTAACTTATTTTTGGGAACTTAAGATTTGATGTAGTATAAGTTTTAATCATGATCTTAATAGTTAAATTTATATCTTTGTTGGTGTTAAATTTTTCTAGAAAGTTGGGTATGATAGATAGTTAGGTTACTTAATAGACGCATGTGAGAATTGAGGTAGACACCTTGTCTTGATAAAAAAAAATTTAAAGTCATTAAGAAACTTGAGAATAAGTGAATATGTGTGTTGAAATTATCTTATCTAATATTATTTGGATTGCATAAGCTTAAATTTCAAGATTTATAAGATATGTGTTCATACGAAAAATTTGAGTGAAATAAAAACAAAAATGAAGTAGTGATGTTCAGCATATGTTACCAATGAACGAATATTAATATTTTTAGTCGAGTAAGTAATTTAAAATCTCGAATGAGGATTCTAGAATGCTATGGATCATAAGTGAAGTTGAATTACTAGAGTTAGTATAATACTAACATGGGATAATTATTAAGTTTTACACTCTAGTATTAATTAAGCATTAAGGATACGTAAGAATATGACATTCATTTCAATGAGAAAAGTCCAAAAGTCTTAGGCCTCAACTAAATTTTAATTGGGAAAAAGATAGTTTAAGCATGTGATCGTTACTAGAAAGGTTTTATTATTTAGGTAGAAGATCGATATTGTATAATTGGGTTTTATGGATTAACGTTACTCAAGGTTTAAGATTTGCAACAATTTTTATATTTGGGGTGTACTTATTAATAATTAAGTTACATAAATTTGGTGCCGTAAGGTAAAGATTCAATTCAAAGATCTTAGACTAATATCGTTATGGGGTTGAGATAAGGTTTAACTTTTAAGTGCATCGCCGATGATAGAAGTCGGTCAGTAAATTTTGGCGCTAAGGTTTCCTAAGTCGAACTGCATAAATGCTAATGTAATATGTCGATGAACATTATGGTATAGCATAAGAAAAGTAAGGTGTGATAGGTTTGGGCACCCATTTATGGTATGAGGAATTGCGAGAAAGTCAGAAATTCGAGGACATAGAAAAAAATAGAACTAAGTCACCATAAGTTGTTTTATGTTGCGATTCTCAATCGAAGATTATTGTAGAAGCCCGAAATTCGTACTTGAAAATTTGCGGAATAATTTAAAATTTTCTCTTTAAATAAATAAAATGCTTCATTCATAAAATATACTAGTAAAAATATTCAATGTTTAAAGTAGCAGCGGAAGTAAATATTTGTTTCAAAGCAACAACTTAAAATAATTCATCGTGACAAAATGGGTTTGCATAAAATAATAAATAAACTGATGCTCCTTCCCACCATAAGCGGGCATCTCCTCCGAATAGATAGGTGGCACAACGAACTCTGTCCGCATCTCCAAGCTCCATGAAATCGAAGATAACCTCGAGGGACTTAATCCAGCCCTCGGCAATCATGGGATCTGTCGTCCCTAAAAACTCCTTCGGCCGCATCTTCATAAACCTCTCATAAGTAGCCTCGGGCCCTGTCGGCCTGGCTGCCACAGCATTGTTCCCCGCAAAATGTGCGAAGAACTGAGTCATCCCAGCTAGCATCTAGGCATTCATGTAAGGTGGAGGGGGTGGAGGTCCATTCCTCTCCTGCCTCTGATCCTCCCTGTCCTCCTGGTGAGGCTCATCATCTCTCGTACGCTCAAGAATGTGTCTAGGAGGCATATTGTTCCATACATAACCCATACGTAATTAACATGCATAATAACTATTATTTCTTTAAATTTAAATAATACTGAATAATCAAAATCTGAACGTAAAATATTTCATGAAAACATGTTGTTAAAATATTTCATGCTGTAAACGAAATGCGTAAAAGTAAAACTTACAGACCGAAGACGTGACTTTGTGAGCTTCTCGAGGTCAGTAGTAGTACAACCCTTTACAAGAACATAGGCTCTGATACCAGCTGTAGAGGCTCGAAATTCGTACTTGAAAATTTGCGGAATAATTTAAAATTTTCTCTTTAAATAAATAAAATGCTTCATTCATAAAATATACTAGTAAAAAGATTCAATGTTTAAAGTAGCAGCGGAAGTAAATATTTGTTTCAAAGCAACAACTTAAAATAATTCATCATGATAAAATGGTTTTGCATAAATTAATAAATAAACTGATAAATGAGGTCCTCGGGTTCCTACTACTGCCGACCCAAGATGGCTCACTGGTCCACGTCCTCGGTCCCGACCTCCTCAGTACCTACAACAATCAAGTCTAGTGAGTCTAAAGACTCAGCATGCATATATCGTAGATAACAAGTAAAAATATCATAAAATTTCATGCCGTGTAAAGATATCATATCGTAAAGCGTAATGTGAAAATATCTTGTCATGAGTAATTATAAATACGTGGATAACTGAACTGAAAATCGTAAGTGAAATGTTTGCTCGATAGAGCCCTGTCATGAAATAGCATATAATAATTTTCTGTTGAGAATATGTTCTATGCAAGTGGCCCATAACTGAATAAAAGTTTTAAATGTCGAAATTGCAGCGGAAGTAAATATCTGTTTCAAACAACAACTTAAAATAATTCATCGCGATAAAATGAGTTTGCATAAAATAATAAATAGACTGATAAATGAGGTCCTCGGGTTCCTTCTACTGCCGACCCAATATGGCTCACTTGTCCTCGCCCTCGGTCCCGACCTCATCAGTACCTACAACAATCAAGTCTAGTGAGTCTAAAGACTTAGCATGCATATATCGTAGATAACAAGTAAATATCATAAAATTTCATGCCATGTAAAGATATCATGTCGTAAAGCATAACGTGAAAATATCTTGTCATGAGTAATTATAAATACGTGCATAACTGAACTGAAAATCGTAAGTGAAATATTTGCTCGATAGAGCCCTGTCATGAAATAGCATATAATAATTTTCTGTTGAGAATATGTTCTACGCAAGTGGCCCATAACGTGAAATGAATCGTCTGATCAGACTAAACCACAGTATACTGGGCGGTAGAGATCATTACAGCCCTTGGACTTGATATCTGTACTAATACATGAACATGAACCGGTCAGTGACCACCGGATGAAGTAATAATCCCATGATAAGCTGCAATCCCATGAGTGTGAAGTGGCCACAAGCAATATCGCATATATCTCAACAGTGAACATTTTATATTTTTATGCACGTAATATAATTAAATATCATGTTTTATTTTACAAAATGGGTTGGACCGTTCCCAGGCTCACTGCGACCTTATTATAACATGAAAAACATGCAAATAACTTGACTTGACTATGCAAATAACTTAACTTGACCAATGCTTCAAAATCGAACTAAAAACGAGACTATTACGCCCAACAAACTTAATATTTAACCATGACTCCGTACCAACTTGAACCAACATCGAACCATCATTTAGTCATGATTAAAATACACCTAATATACTGGAAAATAAATCCCTAGGGCTGTAATACACGAAAATTATGCATGGAGGCCAAAATCATGAAACGCTCTTTCGAGAGTCACTTTGGCACATTGCACCGTAAATTCTCGTACGACCTCTAAACTTAACCAAATCACAAACGGCCAAAAACATGACCTTCCTAACTCCATAAGGCACTGTCTAGTTCAAGGTCATAGGCTAAAAGCCAACCAATAACTCAAACGAGCCTCTGAACCAAATCACAAAGTTGCTGTCAAGAAAATTACAGCAGCCGCTGTTGCGCTTCTTTGCGTCGTTTGCAAGGCTAATGGCCATTGGGGCTTGAACCACGGACCAGAGCCTCTTATCAACATCCTAAGGTATGGTTTGAACCATGGCTAAGGGCCCTAGGCCAACTACAATTCCAGCCAACACCTACGACAATACAAGCTTCACCCGAGAACACACACATGGCACGCGTGGGGGTGTTGCTTGTTTTGATGTCAAATGAAGGATCCAATGGCTATGAGGTTAACCATGGTCCATTCTAGACATGCTAAGGTGTTGTATGAGTCATGGCTAAGGGCTAGAAGCCAACCACAACCCACTTGACACCTGAAAACCGAAACTCAACACGCTCAACAAAAACCAGAATTTTAAAACCGAAGGGGGCTGTTCTTGTTTGTCTTGAAAACCAATGGGACCATGAACAAAGCCATGAAAGGACATCTTGGTCACGTACTAGACATGTAAAGGAGAGGTTCTAACCATGGCTACAGCCCCTAGGGCAGCCAAGATCAGAACACTTGCCTTAGACAAGCAACACAAAAATTCGAGACTCATAAATTGCCATAAGAAGAGTTGATGTCAAATCTCTTCCTCCAGCGTGTAGGGGCTGGTACCAATGGACTAACACGACCCTAACATGCCCTAGTATATGTCTAGATGCATCCTTGGGTGCCTGGAATCGAGCCAACCTCGTGAAACCACAAAACCAACAAAAACGTGAAGCACAAGTGGGAGGGCCAAAACAATCTGTGCAGAATTTTTATAACACTTGCTGTACCTTTTCGGTTTATGCTCCATGAAACGTGATCATATTATGTTTTAAATCACTTATATGGCTTGATTGAAGAGAAAAGAAACGTATATACATGCCTTGGATTTGTTTGAAACGAAAACAAATCAATACGACGACGCGGCGCGGAGGAGACATAGTTGCTTTGCTTTCTACTTTTCTCTCTTGTTTTCTTTCTTATTTCTCCTTGGAGACTCACGTTTTTCTTGCTGAAATGCTCAGGATTTTTGAGAGAATGAATGGAGGAAAATGGCTAGGAGTGAAGGGAAAGTCTACTAATTAAATGGGATAGAATGGCAAGATTCAAAATCTTTTTATCCTAGTGTTTGTTAGATAAGAAATGATATGATATTATTTGATTGAGGGAGGTTAAATGGGGTGAGATATGACCGATTTTTAGCTATCAAATATGGGTAGGAATATTGCTTAATTAATAATTTTTATTGATTAAAAGGTGAGGGATTATCATATCAAGAATGGATTAAGGAAATGAATCAAGTGGTGAGTTGACTAACTAATTCAAATTTTCTAAGTAATGGCCGAAAATTGCTTATTAAAATGGGGTGGAATATTGCTTAAATATTCTATTTTAAGTCTTTAAAGTTTTATCTACCCATTAAGTATTTTAGTGAATTAAGTAATTAATTAGTTTAGTGATTATCTTGCATGCATGGCAATTTCCTTAAAGTAAATTACTAACATGTAAATTTATAATTTATTAAATAAAATAAGCCTAGATTGACTTATCTCAATTGGTCACATATTTTAATTTAGGCTTTTAATTAAATTATTGGGCATAAAAGAACTTATTTACTACTAACTTCAATTAATTAATTAAATCCCTAAACATTCTTTTAGATTAAAATAAATTATTCTTTATCTTAAATTAAGTCTAGGAATATTTTCTCATTATTAAAATTTATCTCATTACTCCAACTCTAGTCCGGCCTCGCTTATTTAACTAAAAAGACAAAACTAATCTCATGCGATTTAAAATAAATAACCAAGACTAAATAACTTTAAAATGCCAAAAAATAAAGAAATCGTTTTTAATTTAAAAACTAGAAATTATGCATGGCTTATACGTAGCCTGATTTAACGGGTTCTACAACTTTCCCACCCTTAAAAGAAATTTCGTCCTCGAAATTAAAACTCACCGTATAACTCGGGATAACGACTCCTCATCTCTGTCTCAGACTCCCACGTAGCTTCCTCCTCTGAATGATTAAGCCATTTGACTTTCACTCGCTTAACCAGCTTGTTCCGAAGCTTCTTCTCCTGTCTGTCAAGGATCTGCACTGGTCTCTCTTCATAAGACAGATTCGGAGTAAGCTGCAACGACTCAAATTTCAAGACATGCGAAGGATTTGCCATATACTTCCTTAGCATAGAGACGTGGAACACATTGTTTACTCCGGCCAGATTCAACGGAAGAGCAACACGATAAGCTAACGTCCCAACCCTGTCGAGGATCTCAAATGGTCCGATGAATCGCGGACTGAGCTTTCCTTTCTTCCCAAACCGCATGACGCCTTTCATAGGTGCTACCTTCACAAAAACATAGTCGCCAACAGCAAACTCTAGATTTCTCCTCCTCTGGTCCGCATAACTCTTCTGTCGACTCTGAGCAGTCCTCATCCTATCATGGATCTTGACTACTACATCGGCAGCCTGCTGAATAATCTCCGGACCCAATTCTGCTCTTTCCCCTACTTCATCCCAAAGAATAGGAGATCTGCACTTACGACCATACAGTGCTTCATACGGAGCCATACCTATAGACGACTAGAAGCTGTTGTTATAGGTGAACTCTACCTATGGCAAGTTCGACTCCCAACTCCCTGAGAAATCGATGACACAAGCACGGAGAAGATCCTCCAAAATCTGGATAACTTTCTCTGACTGCCCATCTGTCTGAGGGTGGAAAGCTGTGCTAAACAACAACTTCATACCCACTTCTGAATGCAGACTCTACCAAAATGAGAAAGTGAATCTAGGATCCCTGTCAGATACTATAGAGACGGGAATACGATGAAGTCGGACTATCTCCCGGATATTCAACTCTGCATACTGAATCATGGTGAAAGTCATCTAAATGGGTAAGAAGTACGCTGATTTGGTAAGACGATCAACAATCACCCAGATAGCATTTGATCCTCTGACTGACTTCGGCAAACCGGTCACGAAGTCCATGGTAATATTCTCCCACTTCCACTCGGGAATAGGAAGAGGCTTGAGCAAGCCTGCTTATCTCTGATACTCCGCTTTCACTAGCTGGCAAGTCAGACACAAGGATACAAAACGTCTGATATCCTTCTTCATTCCTGGCCACCAATACAACAACTGCAAGTCTTTGTACATCTTCGTACTCTCAGGATGAATAGAGTACGGCAACATATGGGCCTCGGATAAAATATCTGCTCGAATATAATCACTGCTAGGAACCCACATTCTATCTCGGTAAGTGTATACAAGACACTGCCCTTGGCCTCATCTCTCTGCTTCCACTTTGCCAACTGCTCATCTGCTAACTGACCACTGCGAATACGGTCTAGAAGGGAAGACTGAATCGTCAAAGTAGATAGACGGGGAACTCTACCTCGAGGATAAGTCTTTAGATCAAACCTCTGAATCTCAGACTGAAGAGGCCTCGAAATCGCTATATAAGCCATCACTGCGACTTTCCTACTCAATGCATCCGCAACTACATTAGCTTTACCCGGGTGGTAGCTAATGTCACAGTCATAGTCCTTCACTAGCTCCAACCAACGCCTCTTACGCATATTCAGCTCTTTCTGCGTAAAGAAGTACTTGAGGCTCTTATGGTCGGTAAAGATCTGGCACTTCTCTCCGTACAAATAATGCCTCCAAATCTTCAAGGCAAATACTACGGCTGCCAACTCTAGATCATGGGTAGGGTAATTCTTTTCATGGATTTTCAACTGACGAGAAGCATATGCTATCACCTTTCCATGCTGCATCAACACTGCGCCTAGACCGAGCTTCGAAGCATCGGTATACAAAACAAAGTCTCCGGGCCTTGACGGCATGGCCAATACTGGTGCTGAGATAAGAGCTTGCTTCAGAGTATCGAAGCTCTTCTGATACTCATCACTCCACACAAATTTTGCATTCTTCTTTGTCAACGACGTGAGTGGAACTGCGATAGAGGAGAATCCCTGAATAAACTTCCGATAATATCCTGCTAGCCCAAGGAAACTGTGGATCTCTGATGCATTCTGCGGAACAACCCAATCTCTGACTGCTGCAACTTTCACTGGGTCTACCTCATTACCGCTGCTAGAAACGATGTGGCCTAAGAACGCCACCTTCTCTAACCAGAATTAGCATTTACTGAACTTTGCGAATAACTTGTTCTTTTGCAAGGTCTGCAAAACTGTGGTCAGATGTCTGCTGTGATCCTCATGATTCTTCGAGTAGACGAGAATGTCGTCTATGAACACTATCACAAACTGGTCAAGATACGGCTGAAATACGCGATTCATGAGATCCATGAAGATCGCTGGCGCATTCGTCAAACCGAACGGCATCACAAGGAACTCGTAGTGGCCATAACGAGTCCTAAAAGCAGCCTTGGAAACATCAGCATCCTTTACCCTCAACTGATGATAACCGGAACGCAGATCAATCTTGGAGAATACCGAAGCTCCCTGCAACTGATCAAAAGAATCCTCAATCCGCGGAAGTGGATACTTGTTCTTCACTGTAACCCTGTTCAACTCCCGGTAATCAATACAGAGCCTCATAGAACCATCCTTCTTCTTCACAAATAAGACTAGCGCGCCCCATGGTGAAAAACTCGGGCGAATGAACTCCTTGTAAAGAAGTTCCTGAATCTGCTTCTTGAGTTCTGCCATCTCTGTCGGTGCTAGTCGGTACGGTGCTTTTGAGATTGGTACCGTACCTGGCATAAGCTCAATCGAAAACTCCACCTCTCTCTCGGGTGGCATACCGGAGACGTCCTCAGGAAAAACGTCTAGAAAATTTCTAACAATGGGAACATCGGAGGCTGACTGACTGGGTGCCTCAGGAACGGATACAAAAGTCGCTAAAAACGCCCGACACCCTCTACGCATGAGCTTCCTAGCCTGGATACAAAATATAATGCGCGGTAAAGGAAAGTACCTGTCTGGTTGGAATAAGAACTGCGCCATCCCCGGCGGTCGGACTAGAACGGATCTCCGCTGAAAGTCAATCAAAACTCTGTTCCGCAATAGCCAGTCCATCCTGAGAATGATGTCAAACTCTGGCATCGGCAGTACGATAAGATCCGCATAAACAAGATTGCCATGAAGCTCGAGGTCTATATCTCGGATCACATTGATAGCTGTCATCTCCTCTCCAGAAGGCAAAACTACTGAATACGCCACATCTAACCCAACGGTCTTGACCTTGAGAAAGTTAGCAAAGACCTCCGAAATAAACGAATGAGTAGCCCCTGAATCTATCAAGGCTTTCGTAGCGGAACCAGATATAAAAATTCTCCCTAAAAGATTGGAACGTCAAGCTGAACCCAATAATCACTAGAACTAACTTAATAGACATGCAAAGGCCAGAGTTCTTCTAAACTAAATTCCCGAAAATAACACTGATTAGAGCATGCAATCCTATCATCAATTCTATGTTCAAAATCTTAATCCAGATTCCAAAAACAATGAATTTCAAATATTAACTTAAAGCTTTAAGATACATGTCATGAGCATGGTGTCTGGTTTGTCTCCGCTGCATGGAGAGCAAAAACTCTGCCTTGGGTAGGCAGACTCCTCTGCGGGCACTGCTGCAGCAAGTGGTCTGGACTACCATATTTATAACACTTCCCTGAGCCATACATACACGCTCCAGCATGAGGGCGTGTGCACTTAGGAAAGACTAGGTGCTCAAAGGTCCTTGGGGCTGCACGTCCCTGCTGCTGCTGTCACTGTCCTCTGTTCTTGGGTGGGCCATGGAAAGGCCTCTTGTTCTGATGCTACTGCTGAGGAGGAGGACGGTGTGGCATCTGGACTGGGCGCTTGCCCTGGCGGTCTTTCTCTATATCCTGCTGATCCTGCTCTGCAGCTAGAGCTCTGGAGACGACAACATCATAAGTAGGAGGGGCAGCCACCCTAAAATCACGGCGCAAGATCGGCCGCAGACCGTTGATAAAGATAAAAAATTGTATATTAATTAAATTTTTTATAATATAAATATATAGTTTTTGTTTTATTAAATGTTTAAATATTATATGTTTTATAATAAATTGTATAAAATATAAGTTGTTGTGTAATTATAAGTTTTTAATATTTTTTACAGGTTCGATCAAACAACTCAGATATCTACAAGTTTTATTTTATGTGGAGAAGAAAATTCAGATGGGAAGATTTTCAAAAGTGATGTGTATTAAAATATTAATTTCTTGGAACACCAATGAAGACTTATGTGTAAAAAATAATATTTTATTTGTGGTTGTCTCCCCAAATTTGGCTACAAATAGGGGTGCATTGTAATGTATTGAGATATCCCTCATTTTATGAACAAACCTTTGAGTTCATAATATTTCTCTCTTTGTTTTTCCTTTATTTCTTCATTTAAATATAATTAGTATGTTAAATTCATATTCAAAGTTTTACACTTTGAATAATGAGTAGCTAACTTCCCAAAATTGAGATGAAAAGGTGAAACTCTTGGCATGATAATAAGGTTATTAAAAGGTAAGAATCTATGTTTTATATTATTTAATCATTATTTATTGTTTATGTTTTATTATTCTTTAAGTATTATTATACCCTACTTATAAGTGGGATTCTTGATTTATTGTTGCTATATGTTACAATAAATTCTTAGAACCATTTAAATGTTAGTTTGGTATTGCCAACCATTTAAAGTTGATGCCTTGATTTATTATATGATTATATCATAATATTAATTTATTGGTACCATTTAAATTTTTGTTTGGTTTACCAACCATTTAAAGTGGATGCCTTGATTTATTATTTATTAATATCATAATATTAATTTCTTGGTACCATTTAAATGTTTGTTTGGTTTTACCAACCATTTAAAGTGGGAACCTTGATTTAGTGTTTACAAATATATATGTAGCACAATAAATACTTGACAACATTTACAAGTTTTGGTATATATTATATACTTATAATATAATAATATATAACATAATAAATATATGATTATTTAATATATATTGGAACCATTTTATTAAGTGGATTTCAATAATGTTCATTAATGTTAACTTTATTAAAATATCAAGAGTAGATCCTTTAATCTCAACTACTTAAATTAAAATTTGAACAATTAAAGATTCAAACCATTACAGAAAAAAAAACAAAAACAAAAACAAAAAGACATTGAAGTGGACTTGTAATTACCTTAGCTTCCCTGTGGATACGATATTCGGACTCAGCGAATAATACTACTTGTTGACAACCTGCTCTTGGGAGTGCAACAATCAAAGTCGCAACAAGTTTTTGGCGCCGTTGCCGGGGAAGTATAATTTAATTTCAAATCTATTTAATTTTGTTTATAGTTTATTTTTTTTATTTGAATTTTTATTGCTTTTGTGTGTTTTTATTCTTTTGCATTTGCATTTGCATAAGCATTCGATCGCGTACACTTAGTGGTCGACTCATTCGAAATAACCCTTTATTTTTACAAAACATGGCGGAAGAACCCATCCAAGAAAATGAAGATGAAATTCAATCTCAACATGATCATGATAGACGAAGAACACTTAGAGATCACATTAATCCTACACGTACTAGTGCACCTTTACAAAACATGGCGGAAGAACCCATCCAAGAAAATGAAGATGAAATTCAATCTCAACATGATCATGATAGACGAAGAACACTTAGAGATCACATTAATCCTACACGTACTAGTGCACCTTCATGTCTAGTTTTTCCCCCTGATGCATCTCATTTCAATTTTAAGCCTGGTATTATCCAAATTTTACCTAATTTTCATGGCTTAGATTCTGAAAATCCATACATGCATTTACGAGAGTTTGAAGAAGTGTGCAACACATATAATGATCTAATTTGTAGCATGAACACCATTCGACTTAAGCTTTTTCCTTTTTCTTTAAAAGATAAAGCTAAAACTTCGCTACAAAATCTTAGATCGGGATCCATTCGAACTTGGGATGAATTGCAACAACAATTTTTGAAAAAGTTTTTTCCATCTCATAGAACAAATTCTTTCAAAAGACAAATCATCACTTTCATTCAAAAACAAGGAGAAAATTTTTATCAGTGTTGGGATAGATACAAAGAATTGCTTAATCTTTGTCCACATCATGGTTTTGAAATGTGGAGAGCTGTTTCTCAATTTTATGAAGGCTTAACACCTAAAGATAAGCAAATGGTTGAATTTATATGTAATGGAACATTTGAAGATAAAGATCCAAATGAGGCAATTGAGTATCTCGATTCATTAACTGAAAATGCTCAAAATTGGGACAATATAGGTACAATCGAACCATCAAACAAGATTCAATCTCCCACATCTGGTGGAGGTATGTACACCCTCAAAGATGAACATGATCTCCAAGCTAGATTTACCTCTTTGGCAAGAAAAGTTGAGGCACTTGAATTGAAAAAAAATGGTCAATTAAAAGCTATTCAAGAAATTGTGTGTCACATCTGTGATACAAGTGATCATTCTACAAAAGATTGTCCCACTTTGCCCTCTTTTAAAGAATGTCTCCATGAACAAGTCAATGTTTTGAACAATTTCAAAAGGCCAAATTTTGAACCATTTTCTCAAAATTAGAATCCAGGTTGGCGAAATCATCCAAATTTTAGTTGGAGGAATGATAATGCAGCACAATTTCCGCAACCACATTTTCAAAATCAACAAAATTTTCAAAATTATGCACCTTATGTTCCTCCACCTACCAGGAATTTGGAAGATTTATTGAATTCTTTCATTGCAAAGCAAGAGTCTATCAATACTCAAACTGCTCGAACCATGACAGATTTGAAAGATACTCTTGCAAAATTTTCATATGCACTTAATGTTCATGAAAAAGGTAAATTTCCTTCACAACCACAGCCTAATCCCAAGGATCATCATTCACAGACTGGAACTTCTGGAACTCAACCGATGGATCAGGTAAAATCTGTTATTACCCTTCGAAGTGGTAAGGTTGTAGAAAAATCCATTCCTGAACCTTGTGAAGATGATGATAAATCAATTCCAAAGGGTAAGGATGTGGAACCCATAACTTGCGAAGAGGAATTTCAACAGACAGTGTCACCACCATTCCCTCATGCATTGAAAAATACAAAAAATTCAAATTTGAATTCTGATATATATGATATTTTTTAACAAGTAAAAGTTAATATTCCTTTATTAGATGCAATAAAAAAGGTATCATCATATGCCAAATTTTTGAAAGACTTGTGCACTATGAAAAAAAAATTAAATGTGAAAAAGAAAGCATTTTTAGCCGAACAAGTAAGTGCAATCATTCAAAATAATAATACTTTGAAATACAAAGACCTTGGTTGTCCTACTATTTCATGTATTATTGGAGAACGAAAGATTAAAAAAGCCTTGCTTGATCTTGGAGCTAGTGTGAATTTACTCCCATATTCAGTTTATCAAGAACTCAATCTAGGCGAGTTAAAATCTACTTCGGTAACACTTTTACTTGCCGATAGATCTTTCAAAGTGCCAAGAGGTATGGTAGAAGACGTGTTGGTTGTTGTCACTTTGATTGTTGCACTCCCAAAAGCAAATTGTCCACAAGTAGTATAATTCGGTGAGTCTGATATCGTATCCACATGGAAACTAAGGTAATTACAAGTCCACTACAATGTCTTTTTTTTTTGTTTTTGTTTTTGTTTCTTTTTAATTTTAATTGTTTGAATCTTTAATGGGTAAATTTTAATTGTTCAAATTTTAATTTAAGTAGTTGAGATTAAAAGATCCACTCTTGGTATTTTAATAAAGTTAACATTAACGAACAATATTGAAATCCACTTAATAAAATGGTTCCAATATATTAAATAATCATATTTATATTATGTTATATATTATTATCTTATAAATATATAATATATACCAAAACTTATAAATGTGGTCAAGTATTTATTGTGATATATATATTTGTAAACACTAAATCAAGGTTCCCACTTTAAATGGTTGGTAAAACCAAACAAATATTTAAATGGTACCAATAAATTAATACTATGATATATTCATATATAATAAATCAAGGAATCCAATTTAAATGGTTGGTAAAACCAAACTAGCATTTAAATGGTTCCAAGAATTTATTATTATAATATATTTATATATAATAAATCAAGGCATCCACTTTAAATGGTTGGTAATACCAAACTAACATTTAAATAGTTTCAAGAATTTAGTGTAACATATAGCAACAATAAATCAAAACTCCCACTTATAAGTAGGGTATAAAAATGCTTAAAGAAATAAATATAAAATAAACAATAAATAATGATTAAATAATATAAAACATAGATTCTTAACTTTTAATAACCATATTATCATGCCAAAAGTTTCACCTTATCATCTCAACTTTAGGAAGTTAGATATTCATTATTCAAAGTGTAAAAATTTGAATATGAAATTAGCATGCTAATTGTTTTTAAATGATGAAATAAAGAAAAAAATATAGAGAGAAATATTATGAACTCAAAGGTTTGTTCATAGAATGAGGGATATCTCAATACATTACAATGCACCCCTATTTATAGCCAAATTTGGGGAGACAACCACAAATAAAATATTATTTTTTAACACATAAGTCTTCATTGGTGTTCCAATATATTATATTATATTATACATCACTTTTGAAAATCTTCTTCTCCGAATTTGCTTCTTTCACATAAAAAGAAACATCTGGATAATTGAATTGTCTAGTTGTGGTATTTTTTTCAGACCATTTGACCAAGTAATTTGAGAGATATGGTCAAAATACTAGAGCATGGTAAAACTGCCACTCCTTTGGTAACTTTATTTGTTGCTTAATTTGATCCCAATTGTGAGAGGATTTTTATCTCATGCTTGCCACCAATATTGTAGATATTAACATCAACTTTCTACAGGTCCAAGAATCATCTTAATCCCATTTGCAACGCCAAGTTTATTCTTGTTTTATCGAACCTGTAAAAAATAGTATAAACTTATATTTTATACAATTTATTATAAAACATATAATATTTAAACATTTAATAAAACAAAAACTATATATTTATATTATAAAACATTTAATTAATGTACAATTTTTATGTTTATCACACCTCCCAACCAGCTTATTGCTAGTCCCTAGCAATTTAAGCGTTAATAGCAATACAAAACATATTGATTAATTTAAATAGAAATGTAATGAAAACTATCTAATTGTTTAAATTAAATTTGAAAACTGTCAAAGTTATATCAAGATCATCATAATTATAATTTATGAAATAATTTGAAATGATCAATTCAAAGCTTTTTTCAGGTAGTTAAATGTACACGGCATTCAGAAATTCCTAATAATGGTCTCAACTCCATATCCTCACAGGTAAATAAATGTTTCAATTTATGGCAACGATTTCTCTCATGGAGTTGGAATACAGATAAATTGTAAGGCCCAAGAAATTTATCCTGTTAATCTGAAATGATTTAGTGATTAATTGATGTGATTATAGACGAAATGAATCAGACCGGGAAAGACGAAAAAAGACGCGAAATATGTGCGAGGGAGATGCCATCCGCGTACATGCGCGATCTGGTGCGCACACATGCGCGGGTTTGGCAGAAGACCCCGCGCATATGCGCGGCGTGAGGGCGCGCATATGCGCGAGGTGTCCAGTAGCCAAGGGGCTGGAACAGAACATTGCGCGCACATGCGCGACGTGAGCCGCACACATGCGCGAGGTAGGAAGAGAGTTGGGCGCACATGCGCGACGTGAGCCGCGCACATGAGCGAAATGTCCAGAGAAGTTGGCGCATGGAGGCGCGTATATGCGCGAGTTGCATTGCACGAGACAGTAGGTCTCGCGCATATGCGCGACGATGGGGCGCGCATATGCGGGAGCTGCCGTGAGTCAAATGCGCCGAGACATATTGTCTCGCGCATATGCGCCGAGTGATGTCGCGCATATGCCCGAGACGAGCAGGTTGAAGGATTAGCCACTTGCCTTACATACACGAGATGTATGTATATATATATATATATATATATATATACATGCAAATCTTCATTCAGCAACCGAGAGATTACGGGGAAAAAGGCTTCAAGTTGCTTCGGCGTGGGAAATTGAGATTTACGAGAAATCCGTCCGTCAGATTTTGAATCCGACTTCAGTACTGAGTTCTATCGACGCAGGCTATAACTGGACGTAAGTATTGTTACGTTTAGATATGATTTGAAATTATGGTATTGTCAGAATTGAATATGAATCCTATATGGTGTTTCTGATATAATAGACATCGTATAATTGAAGTCAGATTGAAGAACAGACTGTGTATGTATTTGTTATGATTTTCGGAGTTGATTTGATTTAGATTCGATATCAGAACTGTATTGTTATTGATTATAAGTTGTACCGATATTGATCATGAATTCGGGTATTATATCTGTGATGTTGAGATTGACGGGGTTATTGAGACTGTATTGTTATACCGTCGAAAATCAGTAAATTGATATTGATCAGATTCGGTAGTGATTTCGATTATATCGTGATATCGTCGATATGGATTAGATTGTATCTTGATTCGATATTGATCAGAGTATGTTTGATTTGAGTATTGATCAGACTAGATTTTGAATTGAGTTGCATATTGAGATTGTGCCTATGCGATATTGTATTTTAGATTGATATGGACAGATTTGACTTTGTGACTTCGACTTCGTCAGACCGAGAAGATAAAGGTATAAATTAATGTTGAGTTGGGATTGCACAACTCGAGTAAGGTTTGACTTGAGTCTTCCGAAATAACATACTTTATTTTATTGCATTGTTATTTGCAATTGAATGATATTGATATCTTTGATTTATTGATTGATGTACGGAGTCATAGGCGGATACGTCTAGTCGTACACGAGTGATCTTGTGACAGAAGCGCCTGATAGTGGTGGGATCGCCACGGGCACATTGCACGATGTCACAAGATAGGATATTGGTGAAAATGCCAAAGTCTGTGACGGTTAGGTCAAGACATCGGACGTTTGGCTATATCGAAGTGGATAGAATTGGAGTTTCTTCTATTACTGGTGTTTGATATGGAAAGAGCCAAAGTCCGTGAATAAGAACATACCACCACCCCGATCGGGAGTGCAGGTGGGTGTATGTTCTTATTCCGATCGGAATCCCTAGATTAGGACTGAGTCGAGTCTGAGTCTAAGAATCACGGAGAGTGATTCATTGCTTGATATGGAATTATGTTCCTGATGATGATATATGTTTAGAATCTAATTTATTCTTGATATTGATTCATGTTTGGATTATAATACATGTGATGAATATTTGATTCATGTTCGGATTTTGATACATGTTATGAATTTTTATTTCATGCTTTTATATGGTTTATATGAAAGGCAAGTATACAAGATTTATACTGGGAATATAATTCTCACCGAAGTTATCCGGATGTTGTCTTGTTTGTATGTGTGCATGACAACAGGTGGGACAGGATCAGGGTCAAGAAGAGAACGAGGCTGGACTAGATAGCGTGGAGATCCGGGCTCAAAAATAAATTAGGAGTCAGCACTGATATGTAGTTGAACCTAGTTGGATTATTGTAGATCATACAGAACTTGTATGTTTATATTAAATATGTAATTCATATTGATTTACATAACGTTTTTCGCTTTGTATTTTAAAAAAAAAATTTAGACCCTGTTTATTATAATTGAGTAATTAGTCCCAAAGATGATTAAGAACTTGATTAGCGTCCGGGTCCCCCCAACAGGTGGTATCAGAGCAATAGGTCCAGGACTGTAGGTTACCTTAGACTAAGATAGAGGCTAGTGAGCGGGGTAGAATGAATTTTCTTTCCTTGCATGTGATTGCTAGCATGTGATTTGTTATAATGTTGACTTACATTGTATGTGCTAGCATGATATTATGTGTTATTGTTTTTAAATACATGTTACCTGAATATCTGAGTTGATTTGGTAATATGTCTGATTTGAAAATGAATCAGAAAAAATTCTTGATCAGAGGTAAGCTGATCAGAAAGGGACTGAGATTGATGTATCTCCTGTGATTGCTAACTCTTGTGATTATCAGATATACCTCCGAGAAGAATTCGAGAATTGGGTAGTACTTCGAGTAATCAGATGGATGTGTCAGAAACTCCGATGGAAACAATGATGACGAGGTTTCAGTCGTTTCAACCGCCGATTCTGAAGGATACTGAGACACCAGTTGATTGTGAGAATTAGTTAGAGGATATAGAAATGCTATTTGAATTTCTGGGTTTCACAGATGATTGTAGAGTTAAACTGATTGGGCACCCGTTACGGGAAATCGCAAGGAGTTGGTGGCTTGTAACCAAAGAAGCTTTAGAACAGCGTGGTCCAGTGATTACGTGGAATGTTTTTATAGTTGAATTCTATCAAAGATTCTTACCCGTATCATATAGACAGGATAAAAGTGCAGAGTTTGCAAATCTGAGACAGGGTCAGTTGAATATTGATGAGCATTTGGCCCAGTTCTTCACCTTGCTACGTTTTGCCCCTCACGTGGCTAGAAATGATGCAGCTGTGTTTGATCAGTTCATCCAGGGATTGAATCCGGAGATACGTACATTGGTAAATGTGAAACAATCGAATAACTTTGCTGATACTCTGAACAGAGCTAGAAGAGCAGAAACAGTTCTGATGAGACAAAAGGAAGCTCTGTATGTTCTTCCAACACCGAGACCACAGCAACTACCTCCCAGAATTGAGACTGGTAGTAGTAGTGGTGAAAATAAATACTATTTGAAAGCCCGAAAGGAACAGTTTAAGAAGTTAGGGAGCGTTTCAACTAGCTCCAATGGTTCTAGCCCGAGTTATACCGGAGCGTATTGTAGAGCCTGTGGAGGAAGACATCCCACGGAGCAATGCCAGGGAGTGACTAGTAGATGCAATGTCTGTAAACAGCATGGACATTTTTCTAGAGTATGTCCACAGAGAAGTTCCCGAAGATTCCAGGGAGCAGAGGCATCTGGTGGTAGTGACCGAGGAACAGATCCAGGATGCACTTGATGATGTAGTGACATGTATCTGTTCTTTTATGATTTTGTTCCATATGTATTGGGGAGATTCTCGTACATCTTATACATGATTCTGTATGAATTGCATTGACATATGCTTTATTCTGTTGGGTCTGTATGTACGGTAGTATTTATTTCTTTATCTTTTGGGGGAAAGATTGATATCAATGAATTCTGTAAATATCGTATACTGCAGTGAAGTGAGAATGAGATTGAGTTCTACTGTGTTGTACTTGTGTTGTCTGAGTTTGACTGCATTATTGATATTGATGTATTAACAAGTACGGAACTATTGTAGATTCTTACCAGGAGATGGTAAGATTCGGACTTGAAATGGCCGAAGAATGAATAATGTACGGTAAGGATTTTCGATTTTGAATTCCTTTGATTTCCATATTAATTATGATTCGATGATTATCGAAAGGAATAGAGTTATTCCTTATGCATTCAGTTGATTACTGAAAATGAATATACCATGAGCTGATTTGTCAGTAGCAGGAGAAATGCTAAAGTCTTTCTAGATGAAATTCCGGATTTGCCTTATATCAGGGAGAGTGATTTCCGCCTTGAATTGATACTAGGTATTGGTTTTATTTTAGAACTCCTTACAGAATGATACTGATTGAATTTAAGAGAATTGAAATATCAGTTAGAGGATTTATTGACCGAAAGTTACATCTGATTGTGTGTTTCTCTGTAAAGTACTTCAGTTCTGATTATGGGTTGATGAATCCGGTATTCAGAGGTATTCTGATGATTTTATGCCGTTTATCTATGATATTTTGCGATATACTCGTGGCATATGACTGACTAAATCGAATATCTTGTATTGAAGGATATGAGAACTGAAATTGTTGTATACAGAAATTGTTCAAATATGAATCTTGATTGAAACAGATTGTATTTCGAGTATGTGATATCCGAATATGGTATACCGATTGATATTAGCACAGCTGAGGCAGTGATCAGTGGCTGAGAATGACACCGAGTCAGAAATGTCAGAAATTTATTTTTTTTCATGAGTTTAGAAGATTATGATATGTGACTGTTGTTTTGAAATTGTTTGCGAATTGTTATTGTTCTAAAACAGTATTTAAGACAGATTATATTGTTTGGGGGACATTACATCCGAAGATGATATAGCAGTTGATCTAAACAACGTCGAAGATGTGATACAGATTATTGGGAACCGTTGAGAGTATATACTGTAACGTCCGGAAAATTTAAAGGTCCACGCGAACCATATGCACAAATTATTAAACTCCTTTGTATTTTAATTATATGTTTTAATTGTATTAATTAATTATGTTGTGCATATTGACATGTTTAAAATATAATTTTCTACATTGTTGCATTAAAAATGTATTTTTAAAGGTTATTCGAGTTGCGATCGAGGAACGGAGACTGAGGGCTGAAAATAGAAAATGTTTCTATTAAATAGTTGTTTTTAATTATTTAAAATATGAGTGATGCTTTTTCTTATTTTAAAAAAAAATAATATGGGGTTTTGAAGTGATTTTATACGCCGGGACGTAAATTTTATCGGTGTTGGTTTTTCAACAAAAATACGAATGTTTTGACAACCCGGCTAATAAATTCGCAAACTTATTTAAACAAAACTAATTTAATATTTTAATTAAATTCTAATTAAGCATTAATGGGCCTAATTTTTATGCTTAATGGGCCTAAGCTTAATTAAAGAATTATTAACTATAAAATATGTTAATCACCCCCATAACCCCACAAACACCCACGCCTCCCTCACCCCAACAAATTCAAGGAATCCTTTGCACCTTAAACTCACGGCACACACATCATATTCTTCAAGGAGGATCAAAATTTTGCAAGGAAAAATCAAGTCATCGTCTTCGTGTCGTCATTCTTCAATCGTCAACGTATAATCGTGCGTTAATAACGCAAAGGCACGTCATATTCTCCTTTTACTCATCTTTCACACCATATTATGTGTTTGATACATGATTGCATGAAAAACATGATACAACTTTTATATTTTCGTTTTTATGGTTATACATGCACAAAACAAGAGTTTTTCTTTTTTAAAACTCTTCATAATGATGCACAGAGGGGCTGCCATGGTAGGGATACTTGAAGGGATGTTTTTCCACATGTTTAAGGGTTCCTATGTGTATGTTTAAAGGCTGAAAAAAATAGGGAAGGAATAAAAACGAAAATAGACTTTTTAAGGGAAAGGACTCTTCGACTAGGAGTTTTTGATGGTCACGGCTGCTAGATTTGGTTAGGGAGGGTCCACTAGACTTAATTGGGCTGCATAGGAGGGATGGGTAGAGGCTGGACATGGTGGTTAAGGGCTGGAGGCGAAGCTAGCCTAGGTTCGAATCATATTAGGACTAGGACTCTTGTGCAGAAACATTCAGTAGCCTCCTAGGCATATCCAAGGGACTTAATGGGCTGTAATTTTGTTGTATATGGGTTAGTTAGGTATTATAAAGCTTTGATTCAAATTTTGTAAAGTTTGGTTAAGTTTCGAGTCCATACGAGTCAAAACTGGGAAGTACGTTTAAGTTTAAAAACGAATAGGGAAACACCTAGATTTAAGCTTAATAAAATTATGAAAAATTATATTTAAGCTCAAATAATTATTAGAAGTCTAATTTTTTAATTTGGGAATTTTATATTAAGGTTTGGTTTAATTCGGGATTAAAACGCATTAATACGTCACATTTAAAGATTAAATTAAAAGTCATCGATTCAAGCAAAATAAAAATATAGAAAAATTCGTGTAGGCTTAAATAATTATTTGGGACATGTTATAGTCAATAAAATTAAGAAAATGTCAAAAACGGGAAATTTTATGTCAAGGGGTAAAACGGTCATTTTACACCTAGAAATTAGTAAACGTCATGGCAGTGTCCTAAATGCTATTTTATATGTTAATATGATTATTTTCAATGATTATGGATGTTTATGAATTTTTATATGTTAATATGTCAATTTTAAATGTTTATAAATTTTTAAGATGTTAAAACGTTTATTTTAAATGTTTATGGATTTTTATGATTTAAATTGGACATTTAAAAGATGTGTTGCATGCTTGGTTTCAAAATAAAATGATATTATATGCATGTTTTTATTAAGTGATGGAAATACGACATGTTGAAGGATGTGAAGGGATTGTGACTACTGAATATGTTGGAAATATCGTGTGGGTCATGGTCTCAGTGGGAGCCCGACGATCGTGTTTCCGTTGATACGAATACGAATACAATGATATGATTGGAGATGTCGTGAGGGGAGAAGGCCCCAAAGGGAGCCCATTTATGGGAAAAGGCCCCAGAGGGAGCCCCGACGATCGTATTTCCAATGACATGATATGTTAATACGTAGGCCAGGGCCCAGTTGACCGGTGAGAGTGTTGCTGGTGTCCCCCGCCGCCCAGTACTGTGGTTTTCTTTAGATGGATCCATCGCCCAATACGTTTAAGAATACGAGTCACAATCACGATCTGAATTCAACATACACGAACATGAATATGAATATGTTAATAGGAATATGAATATGAGGACATGAATATGTTGATATGAATATGGATATGAATATGAATATGTTTATGTTTATATGAAAATGTTTATGCATAAGATTATGAAAATGTTTTTATTTAAAAGTTTTATGCATCATGAAATTGTTTACGAAATGTTATGTTTATGTTTATGCATCTTCATGAAAACGATATTTTAAGTACAAGTATTTTTCACTGTTATATGTTAACTGTATTACGTATTACTCGTTATCAAGAATATGACGTGTTGAGTCTTTAGACTCACTAGGTGTGATTGATGCAGGTGATTATGATAATAATGATTATGGAGGTCTTGATGGTTGACTTTGCTGGACTGAAGGTACACATAACCCGAGGACCGACGCTAGTTTTCCGCACTAGATATGATTTATGATTTTAAGTTATGTTAAAGTTATTTTTATGACTTTTATTTAGGTAATGAGAGATTTCTGAGAGGTTATAGTATGAGCTATAATTTTCAAATAATGTTTTTAGGATGGTAAAACGTTTAACGATTTTTGCTTTAAAATATTTTCCTTTGGATTTTTAAATGGTAGTTGGATGTTTATTTTTAAAATGGTGACAAGATATTTTAAAGTATTTATATATATTTATATTTTTAATTAAGGAGAGAAAAAAAAATTTTCCCGCACGTTTTAAGAAAACGATTAAGCAGACGTTTCAGTTGGTATCAGAGCAAAGATCCTGTAAAGGGTTGTGCCACCATCAGCGCCAGAAAGATCAGTCGTCAAGCCTCAACTTGTAAGTTTGCATGCTTTATATGATCTATATGTTGTTACCAACATAATTATATGAATTATATGTTCACGTCACATGTTTAATTGCTTTATGAGGATATATGATTTATATACTTTAGAATTTTTATACGTGATACGATATGAAATAAGAAATTATTTGATTTCAACGCATGTTGGTTTCGTGGTGGAATTGGACTATGTTGACTTTTGGGTTTTAGTATTGACGTTCTACTTTTTGGGCTATAAGTTAATCGTGAATATTATGAATGCTTTTGGGACATGTAGATTTTCTAAGAAAATATTTATGATTCGTGGTTGCTAGTTGAATTAATTTTTGGGAATTACTCATAAGTAATAAGGATTCGAGGATTTGCAACGACTTTGGGAATAAGAAAATGTATAAATTGGGATTTTAAGTTTAATGAAAATGTAATATTGGTTATAGGAATTGATTTTCTGGTAAATAAGTTTAAGTTTATCGAAATTATGTTATGGGAAACCCGTAGAAGAGAATTAAGAATGCCAAGAACTTATGGGTTAATCGTAAGATTTTCGAAAGTAAGGACCAATTAGGTTAATTTTTGAGGAAATTAAGAATTAGTTTTGCAATTGTTACGAAATTTGGGGACTAATTTAGCAATAAGTGAAAATTGAATGGGTTAAATGATAAGAATTTTCGATGATTTAGACTCTTAAGAATATTTGGAACCTTGAGATATCTTGGTTATAATGTTGTAATGAATGTTAATCAAGGGTTTTTAAGAATGAATCGATATTAGGCTTGAAAATTTAAGCATTAGCATATGCGTTTGGGATTTTAGGATTGAAATATGATAAGTTGATGAATATTTTGGGTATAAAATAAAGAAAATAATATACGATAAATATGGTCATTCATCTTTTAATATTGGGAATCGTAAGAAAAGTTAAAATTCGAGGTTATAATAGTAATAGCACTAAGTCATTATGGGTCTTTGATGTGATCTCGCTGAAATGGGTGAGCCGGGTAAGGAGCTCCAACGGATCAGATCAACAATTTATAATGTTTGGGAATTTTGAGTGAAGATAATGGCTGTGATAACACCTGCAAACAATGAAAAGGAACTCGTGAATGGGCGCCGGAGGGGTGTCCGGCGTGGCCACTCCGATGCTTAAGTCAGCAGGTTGAAGATGAGAGAAAATGGCGATATATGTGCGAATATATGTGAGTGCCAATGCTCAGGATTTTTCCCCCCTTTTAAATGAGAAACATACCTGCTATTTATAGGAGGAAAATATCATGATTACTTCGACTTTCGTGTACACCTACCACTCATAGCCTTTGATGTTGACTTTCTGTCAAGCCACCCTACCTCTGATAGCTTCTCTGACACGCTAAACCCTGTAGTTCTGACAGATAAGAATGCCCATACCGATACACTCGAGTATGGTGCGCTTCTCGAGGTAGCCCGAGTAGAAAGTTCCCGGGAGCTTGTATGAGAGCCCGGGCTATGATGATGGCCCGAGAAGAAATGGAATGCCCGGGAAGCTGGCTATGATCTGGGCTTCCCATTTAATAAACCGGGTTAAAGACAACCCGGATCCTTATGGGGGTATCACCACTCATCCCTTAAATAGTCGGGCTAGAGTCATATTCGCTGTCCCGATTAGTCATGCTTGGATTCCCAAAGAGAATCAATCTTGTTCTATAAAAGCATCGGGGGCTTCCTGTCTCCCAGAAATGGGATGAAATGCCGGAGTCTCGTGTCTTATGGACTTGAGATAAGATGCCGGGGCCTCATGTCTCCCGGGCTTTGCATAAGATGTCGGGGCCTCATATCTCCCGAACTTAAGTATAAGATGTCGGGACCTCATGTCTCCCGGGCTTTGCATAAGATGTCGGGGCCTCGTACTCCCGGACTTAGGAATGGTCGAGGTGCGCAGCCCCAAGCCAGGTTTGAGAACCCTGGGCTTATGAATAACCAAGGTGCGGAACCTTGGGCCAAGGAACATGTCCAGGGACTTGGGAATGGTCGAGGTGCGGAGCCCCGAGCCAGGTTTGAGAACCCTGGGCTTATAAATAACCAAGGTGCGGAGCCTTAGGCCGGGGAGCATGTCCCGGGACTTGGGAATGGTCGAGGTGCGGAGCCCCGAGCCAAGTTTGAGAACCATGGGCTTATAAATAACCAAGGTGCGGAGCCTTGGGCCGGGGAGCATGTCCCGGGACATGGGAATGGTCGAGGTGCGGAGCCCCGAGCCAGGTTTGAGAACCCTGGGCTTATGAATAACCAAGGTGCGGAGCCTTGGGCCGGGGAGCATGTCCCGGGACTTGGGAATGGTCGAGGTGCGGAGCCCCGAGCCAGGTTTGAGAACCCTGGGCTTATGAATAACCAAGGTGCGGAGCCTTGGGCCGGGGAGCATGTCCCGGGACTTGGGAATGGTCGAGGTGCGGAGCCCCGAGCCATGTTTGAGAATCCTGGGCTTATAAATAACCAAGGTGCGGAGCCTTGGGCCGGGGAGCATGTCCCGGGACTTGGGAATGATTGAGGTGCGGAGCCCCGAGCCAGGTTTGAGAACCCTGGGCTTTATGAATAACCAAGGTGCCGAGCCTTGGGCCGGGGAACATGTCCCGGGACTTGGGAATGGTCGAGGTGCGGAGCCCCGAGCCAGGTTTGAGAACCCTGGGCTTATCAATAACCAAGGTGCGGAGCCTTTGGGCCGGGGAGCATGTCCCGGGACTTGGGAATGGTCGAGGTGCGGAGCCCCGAACCAGGTTTGAGAACCCTGGGCTTATAAATAACCAAGGTGCGGAGCCTTGGGCCGGGGAGCATGTCCCGGGACTTGGGAATGGTCGAGGTGCAGAGCCCCGAGCCAGGTTTGAGAATCCTGGGCTTATAAATAACCAAGGTGCGGATCCTTGGGCCGGGGAGCATGTCCCGGGACTTGGGAATGGTCGAGGTGCGGAGCCCCGAGCCAGGTTTGAGAACCCTGGGCTTATGAATAACCAAGGTGCAGAGCCTTGGGCCGGGGAGCATGTCCCGGGGCTTGGGAATGATCGAGGTGCGGAGCCCCGAGCAAGGTTTGAGAACCCTGGGCTTTATGAATAACCAAGGTGCCGAGCCTTGGGCCGGGGAACATGTCCCGGGACTTGGGAATGGTCGAGGTGCGGAGCCCCGAGCCAGGTTTGAGAATCCTGGGCTTATCAATAACCAAGGTGCGGAGCCTTGGGCCGGGGAGCATGTCCCGGGACTTCGGAATGGTCGAGGTGCGGAGCCCCAAGCCAGGTTTGAGAACCCTGGGCTTATAAATAACCAAAGTGCAAAGCCTTGGGCCGGGGAGCATGTCCCGGGACTTGGGAATGGTCGAGGTGCGGAGCCCCGAGCCAGGTTTGAGAATCTTGGGCTTATAAATAACCAAGGTGCGGAGCCTTGGGCCGGGGAGCATGTCCCGGGACTTGGGAATGGTCGAGGTGCGGAGCCCCGAGCCAGGTTTGAGAACCCTGGGCTTATGAATAACCAAGGTGCGGAGCCTTGGGCCGGGGAGCATGTCCCGGGACTTGGGAATGGTCGAGGTGCGGAGCCCCGAGCCAGGTTTGAGAACCCTGGGCTTATCAATAACCAAGGTGCGGAGCCTTGGGCCGGGGAGCATGTCCCGGAATTTGGGAATGGTCGAGGTGCGGAGCCCCGAGCCAGGTTTGAGAACCCTGGGCTTTATGAATAACCAAGGTGCCGCGCCTTGGGTTGGGGAACATGTCCCGGGACTTGGGAATTGTCGAGGTGCGGAGCCCCGAGCCAGGTTTTAGAATCCTGGGCTTATAAATAACCAAGTTGCGGAGCCTTGGGCCGGGGGGCATGTCCCGAGACTTGGGAATGGTCGAGGTGCGGAGCCCCGAGCCAGGTTTGAGAACCCTGGGCTTATGAATAACCAAGGTGCGGAGCCTTGGGCCGGGGAGCATGTCCCGGGACTTGGGAATGGTCGAGGTGCGGAGCCCCGAGCCAGGTTTGAGAATCATGGCTTATAAATAACCAAGGTGCGGAGCCTTGGGCCGGGGAGCATGTCCCGGAATTTTGGAATGGTCGAGGTGCGGAGCCCCGAGCCAGGTTTGAGAACCCTGGGCTTTATGAATAACCAAGGTGCCGCGCCTTGGGCCGGGGAACATGTCCCGGGACTTGGGAATGGTCGAGGTGCGGAGCCCCGAGCCAGGTTTTAGAATCCTAGGCTTATAAATAACCAAGTTGCGGAGCCTTGGGCCGGGGGGCATGTCCCGAGTCTTGGGAATGGTCGAGGTGCGGAGCCCCGAGCCAGGTTTGAGAATCCTGGGCTTATAAATAACCAAGGTGCGGAGCCTTGGGCCGGGGAGCATGTCCCGGGACTTGGGAATGGTCGAGGTGCGGAGGCCCGAGCCAGGTTTGAGAACCCTGGGCTTAATAAATATGTGTCGGGGCCTCGTGTCTCTCGGACTTTAGAGAATTTGCCAAGCAAAGTTGGATTTAGTGCCAGATTGTATGTTCGAGCTGTAGAAATATCCAAGCCAACATTCCAAAGAGTAGGAATCCAATATAACAATGTAATCACATGGCCCGATATAAGAAATCCATCACCAAGCATCCTAGCTCTCATACCGATAATATCCCAAGCATATGCAATGTGTTGTAATACGATGTTACAAATGTTTTTGAGCAATTCAACACAATTAAGCTGTTCAATCAATAATTCATATGATGTCATTAAGAAAAGCTCGCTATGATATATCCTAAATAATTTCAATTAAAAATTATGACTGAGCATAATTGATAAATACGCATAACACTTGATTTTATTAATATGATAAAAGTGGTGCGACTTATCTTCATGAAATTGCACCAAGCTCAGCAGTAACGAACTGGGCACGAAGGACCACCCCAGATGTCGGGCTAATATCGAGATATCCAAGCAACAATGGAGTAATTGTTGTCTTTCTTCATGCTTTCCGACTGCTAAACCACGGTTTCCGGTGGGTGGTCGGTCACGGGGGTGAGCTTTAACAGTGGTGGCTATGCCATTCCAATAAACACAGGGGTGGAGGAAGGTGATCGGCTAGAAAAAGTTCTACATCCTTAAGTCGTAAGCTACAGAGGGGTTTGCTCCTCTCACTTGCTTAGATCTAATTCTTTGAAAGCCAGAAATTCCATAATTTCTCTACCAGAGTGATTTCCCAACGCTAAACCAGAAGGTTTCTTTCTCCCAACTGCCTGTGTGGTTCTCTTTTCTTTTTTCTGTGTATTTTTATTTCGTACTCCACAGATCTTCGAAAATCCAGTTCACGAGTCTCTCCCACCAGCGAGCGAGAGCCCTCCTTCCTCCTCTCTTCTCTCTTCCTGAACTCGGGAAGTCTCTTGGTTTGCTCTTCAAGTAGGAGCCATATCAACGCCTTAGAACTCAGATTTCCCACAGACGGCGCCAATGATGTGATCTCGCTGAAATGGGTGAGCCGGGTAAGAGCTCCAATGGATCAGATCAACAATTTATAATGTTTGGAATTTTGAGTGAAGATAATTGCTGTGATAACACCTGCAAACAATGAAAAGGAACTCGTGAATGGGCGCCGGAAGAGTGTCCGGCGTGGCCACTCCGATGCTTAAGTCAGCAGGTTGAAGATGAGAGAAAAAGGCGATATATGTGCGAATATATGTGAGTGCCAATGCTCAGGATTTTTCCCCCCTTTTAAATGAGAAACATACTTGCTATTTATAGGAGGAAATATCATGATTACTTCGACTTTCGTGTACACCTACCACTCATAGCCTTTGATGTTGACTTTCTGTCAAGCCACCCTACCTCTGATAGCTTCTCTGACACGCCAAACCCCTGTAGTTGTGACAGATAAGAATGCTTATACCGATACACTCGAGTATGGTGCGCTTCTCGAGGTAGCCCGAGTAGAAAGTTCCCGGGAGCTTGTATGAGAGCCCGGGCTATGATGATGGCCCGGGAAGAAATGGAATGCCCGGGAAGCTGGCTATGATCTGGGCTTCCCATTTAATAAACCGGGTTAAAGACGACACGGATCCTTATGGGGGTATCAGTCTTTTTAAGTTTCGATTTGAAAATAAGGGTTTAGAAGGTAAAATTAATTGGGATTTAGTAGACGTAAAGACATTCTAGAATTTAAAATTTATCAGAGTAGCGCAGCAGAAACGTGGATTTTTGGGATGCTAGAACTAAGTCTAAAATTTGGGTTATTAAGGATAATCGAATTTCGAGGACGAAATTCAATTTAAGGGGGAAAGATTGTAACGTCCGGAAAATTTAAAGGTCCACGCGAACCATATACACAAATTATTAAACTCCTTTGTATTTTAATTATATGTTTTAATTGCATTATTTAATTATGTTGTGCATATTGACATGTTTAAAATATACTTTTCTACATTGTTGCATTAAAAATGTATTTTTAAAGGTTATTCGAGTTGCGATCGAGGAACGGAGACCGAGGGCTGAAAATAGAAAATGTTTCTATTAAATAGTTGTTTTTAATTATTTAAAATATGAGTGATGCTTTTTCTTATTTTTTTTAAAAAAATAATATTGGGTTTTGAGGTGATTTTATACGCCGGGACGTAAATTTTATCGGTGTTAGTTTTTCAACAAAAATACGAATGTTTTGACAACCCGGCTAATAAATTCGCAAACTTATTTAAACAAAACTAATTTAATATTTTAATTAAATTCTAATTAAGCATTAATGGGCCTAATTTGTATGCTTAATGGGCCTAAGCTTAATTAAAGAATTATTAACTATAAAATATGTTAATCACCCCCATAACCCCACAAACACCCACGCCTCCCTCACCCCATCAAATTCAAGGAATCCTTAGCACCTTAAACTCACGGCACACACATCATATTCTTCAAGGAGGATCAAAAGTTTGCAAGGAAAAATAAAGCCATCTTCTTCGTGTCGTCGTTCTTCAATCGTCAACGTAAAATCGTGCGTTAATAACGCAAAGGCACGTCATATTCTCCTTTTACTCATCTTTCACACCATATTATGTGTTTGATACATGATTGCATGAAAAACATGATACAACTTTTATATTTTCGTTTTTATGGTTATACATGCACAAAACAAGAGTTTTTATTTTTTAAAACTCTTCATAATGATGCACAGAGGGTCTGCCATGGTAGGGATACTTGAAGGGATGTTTTTCCACATGTTTAAGGGTTCCTATGTGTATGTTTAAAGGCTGAAAAAAATAGGGAAGGAATAAAAACGAAAATAGACTCTTTAAGGGAAAGGACTCTTCGACTAGGAGTCTTTGAGGGTCACGGCTGCTAGATTTGGTTAGGGAGGGTCCACTAGACTTAATTGGGCTGCATAGGAGGGATGGGTAGAGGCTGGACATGGTGGTTAAGGGCTGGAGGCGAAGCTAGCCTAGGTTCGAATCATATTAGGACTAGGACTCTTGTGCAGAAAAATTCAGTAGCCTCCTACGCATATCCAAGGGACTTAATGGGCTGTAATTTGGTTGTATATGGGTTAGTTAGTTATTATTAAGCTTTGGTTCAAGTTTGGTAAAGTTTGGTTAAGTTTCGAGTCCATACGAGTCAAAACTGGTAAGTACGTTTAAGTTTAAAAACGAATAGAGAAACACCTAGATTTAAGCTTAATAAAATTATGAAAAATTATATTTAAGCTCAAATAATTATTAGAAGTCTAATTTTTTAATTTGGGAATTTTATATTAAGGTTTGGTTTAATTCGGGATTAAAACGCATTAATACGTCACATTTAAAGATTAAATTAAAAGTCATCGATTCAAGCCAAATAAAAATATAGAAAAATTCGTGTAGGCTTAAATAATTATTTGGGACATGTTATAGCCAATAAAATTAAGAAAATGTTAAAAACGGGAAATTTTAGGTCAAGGGGTAAAACGGTCATTTTACTCCTAGAAATTAGTAAACGTCATGGCAGTGTCCTAAATGCTATTTTATATGCTAATATGATTATTTTAAATGATTATGGATGTTTATGAATTTTTATATGTTAATATGTCAATTTTAAAAGTTTATGAATTTTTAAGATGTTAAAACGTTTATTTTAAATGTTTATGGATTTTTATGATTTAAATTGGACATTTAAAAGATGTGTTGCATGCTTGGTTTCAAAATAAAATGATATTATATGCATGTTTTTATTAAGTGATGGAAATACGACATGTTGAAGGATGTGAAGGGATTGTGACTACTGAATATGTTGAAAATATCGTGAGGGTTATGGTCTCAGTGGGAGCCCGACGATCGTGTTTCCGTTGATACGAATACGAATACAAATACGATGATATGATTGGAGATGTCGTGAGGGGGGAAGGCCCCAAAGGGAGCCCATTTATGGGAAAAGGCCCAGAGAGAGCCCCGACGATCGTATTTCCAATGACATGATATGTTAATACGTAGGCCAGGGCCCAGTTGACCGGTGAGAGTGTTGCTGGTATCCCCCGCCGCCCAGTACTGTGGTTTTCTTTAGATGGATCCATCGCCCAATACGTTTAAGAATACGAGTCACAATCATGATTTGAATTCAACATACACGAACATGAATATGAATATGTTAATAGGAATATGAATATGAGGACATGAATATGTTGATATGAATATGGATATGTTTATGTTTATATGAAAATGTTTATGCATAAGATTATGAAAATGTTTTTATTTAAAAGTTTTATGCATCATGAAATTGTTTACGAAAATGTTATGTTTATGTTTATGCATCTTCATGAAAACGATATTTTAAGTACAAGTATTTTTCACTGTTATATGTTAACTGTATTACGTATTACTCGTTATCAATAATATGACGTGTTGAGTCTTTAGACTCACTAGGTGTGATTGATGCAGGTGATTATGATAATAATGATTATGGAGGTCTTGATGGTTGACTTTGCTGGACTGAAGGTGCACATAACTCGAGGACCGACGCTAGTTTTCCGCACTAGATATGATTTATGATTTTAAGTTATGTTAAAGTTATTTTTATGACTTTTATTTAGGTAATGAGAGATTTCTGAGAGGTTATAGTATGAGCTATAATTTTCAAATAATGTTTTTAGGATGGTAAAACGTTTAATGATTTTTGCTTTAAAATATTTTCCTTTGGATTTTTAAATGGTAGTTGGATGTTTATTTTTAAAATTGTGACAAGATATTTTAAAGTATTTATATATATTTATATTTTTAATTAAGGAGAGAAAAAAAAAATTTCCAGCACGTTTTAAGAAAACGATTAAGCAGACGTTTCATATACAGTTCAAGCCGAATCAGAGCTAAACTCGCGAATTAAAGCAGTCCAGAAGTTTAATCAGACTATTCAGAACTTGATTCGATAGTCAGAACAGGGTGTCAATCAGAATATCAGGTAGGTAATACTGTATTATATGTAAATAATCGACTTGTTTGTGCCGAATATTTCGAATCTGAAATGACAGATATAGTCAGAAACGCACGGTAGTCGATTCAGTATTTATTCTGGTGACAGAAAATGTATGATTATTCAAAAAGACTAGTTTTGATATAAACAGAGGAGATCTGTTATAGCAGAGTTTGTACTGAAATGTATGCATCGTCGACAGATGAAGACAGAAAAATAGAAACCCGGAGGTTGGTTATATAGATTATCGATTCTTGAATAGAAATTGGAGTACATTTCTATGGATTGTGTGACGACACTACTGAAATCTGGATAAGACTGTGCTATGATGTAATTATGATTAACATATTGCTTGAATTTGCTTATATGATGTTGTATAGGATGACGTACAGATACGACAAGACGACTGTGATTTATGTCAGAAAAAGGGATCAGATGGTAATGAATGCCAAAGTTGATTATATCAGAATGTGATTTTCGTGTGATTTTGTACTTTTGGCGGAATATACAATAAACTCTTTCACTTATCGTCTATAGATCGACAGATAGTTGGAGCAACTATCCTGAAACTGGAGGATATTCAGGAACTGTAGTGCTGGATTTTAGCACTAGTTGAGACGATATGTTGTCACTTTGTGAATGGATGTACGACAATAGCTATCAGATGAGTATTGAAATAGCTTCAGTCCAGGTATTATACAGTGAGAACTGTAGATTCTATTCGTATGGGAATTATATCTCCGAGTTACCTGAGATTGGATCGGATGGAATCAGAGATATGAAAAAGAAATTGAAACTGATTCAGAGGAAAATGAAAACAACTCAGAATAAATAGACTGAATATGTCAACGTCGGATGATGACTGTTGATATTTGAGGTTGAAGATTGAATATAACCCTGATTGAAATTACCAGATTGATAGGAGATGATAGTATTGATTTGTTATAAGTTGTTAATTGGTATATACGGATATTGTATAGCCAGTATTGTAAGATTGATTCTATCATCAGTTATTCGAGTGGTATTATGAGATTATACTTCTTGAAGCATTATTCCAGAGGGAAATCAGAATCAGCAAAAGAAAGATGATTCAGGATAAAACTATTCCGTTGTTGGAAGTTCAAAGGAATGGGTAGGGTAGTGAAGAAACTATGTGCTGAATGGAATTTGAAATGAGATAAAGATTCTGGAAGTAGTTCCTTAAAGTGAGTTTTTTGATTAACTTCCGGTATACATTTCTTCCGAGTTGATATGATTACCCGTGATATAATCTGATTGCCTATGATTTCGAGGACGAAATCGAATCTTAGGGGGGGAGAAATGTAAGGCCCGAGAAATTTATCCTGTTAATCTGAAATGATTTAGTGATTAATTGATGTGATTATAGATGGAATGAATCAGACCGGGAAAGACAAGAAAAACGCGAAATATGTGCGAGGGAGATGCCATCCTGCGCACATGCGCGATCTGGTGCGCACACATGCGCGGGTTTGGCAGAAGACCCCGCGCATATGCGCGGCGTGAGGGCGCGCATATGCACGAGGTGTCCAGTAGCCAAGGGGATGGAACAGAACATTGCGCGCACATGGGCGACGTGAGCCGCGCACATGCGCGAGGTAGGCGACGTGAGCCGCGCACATGCGCGAAATGTCCAGAGAAGTTGGCGCATATGCGCCGGATGGAGGCTCGCATATGCGCGAGTTGCATTGCACGAGAAAGTAGGTCTCGCGCATATGCACGACGATGGGGCGCGCATATGCGCGAGCTGCCGTGAGTCAAACGCGCCGAGACATATTGTTTCGCGCATATGCGCCGAGTGATGTCGCGCATATGCGCGAGACGTGCAGGTTGAAGAATTAGCCACTTGCTTTACATGCACATAATGTATATATATATATATATATATATATATATATATATATACATGCAAATCTTCATTCAGCAGCCGAGAGATTACGGGGAAAAAGGCTACAAGTTGCTTTGGCGTGGGAAATTGAGATTTACGAGAAATCCGTCCATCAGATTTTGAATCCGACTTCAGTACTGAGTTCCTATCGACGCAGGCTATAACTGTACATAAGTTTTGTTACGTTTAGATATGATTTGAAATTATGGTATTGTCAGAATTAAATATGAATCCTATATGGTGTTTCTGATATAATAGACATCGTATAATTGAAGTCAGATTGAAGAACAGACTGTGTATGTATTTGTTATGATTTTCGGAGTTGATTTGATTGAGATTCTATATCAGAACTGTATTGTTATTGATTATAAGTTGTACCAATATTGATTATGAATTCGGGTATTATATCTGTGATGTTGAGATTGACGGGGTTATCGAGACTGTATTGTTATACCGTCGAAAATCAGTAAATTGATATTGATCAGATTCGGTAGTGATTTCGATTATATCGTGATATCGTCGATATGGATTAGATTGTATCTTGATTCGATATTGATCAGAGTATGTTTGATTTGAGTATTGATCAGACTAGATTTTGAATTGAGTTGCATATTAAGATTGTGCCTATGCGATATTGTATTTCAGATTGATATGGACAGATTTGACTTTGAGACTTCGACTTCGTCAGACCGAGAAGATAAAGGTATAAATTAATGTTGAGTTGGGATTGCACAACTCGAGTAAGGTTTGACTTGAGTCTCCCGAAATAACATATTTTATTTTATTGCATTGTTATTTGCAATTGAATGATATTGATATCTTTGATTTATTGATTGATGTACGGAGTCATAGGCGGATACGTCTAGTCATACACGAGTGATCTTGTGACAGAAGCGCCTGATAGTGGTGGGATCGCCACGGGCACATTGCACGATGTCACAAGATAGGATATTGGTGAAAATTCCAAAGTCTGTGACGGTTAGGCCAAGACACCGGACGTTTGGCTATATCGAAGTGGATAGAATTGGAGTTTCTTCTATTACTGGTGTTCGATATGGAAAGAGCCAAAGTCCGTGAATAAGAACATACCACCACCCCGATCGGGAGTGCAGGTGGGTGTATGTTCTTATTCCGATCGGGATTCCTAGATTAGGACTGAGTCGAGTCTGAGTCTAAGAATCACGGAGAGTGATTCATTGCTTGATATGGAATTATGTTCCTGATGATGATATATGTTTAGAATCTAATTTATTCTTGATATTGATTCATGTTTAGGATTATAATACATGTGATGAATATTTGATTCATGTTCGGATTTTGATACATGTTATGAATGTTTATTTCATGCTTTTATATTCTTTATATGAAAGACATGTATACATGATTTATACTGGGAATATAATTCTCACCGGAGTTATCCGGCTGTTGTCTTGTTTGTATGTGTGCATGACAACAGGTGGGACAGGATCAGGGTCAAGAAGAGAACGAGGCTGGACTAGATAGCGTGGAGATCCGGGCTCAGAAATAAATTAGGAGTCAGCACTGATATGTAGTTGAACCAAGTTGGATTATTGTAGACCATACAGGACTTGTATGTTTATATTTAATATGTAATTCAGATTGATTTACATAATGTTTTCCGCTTTGTATTTAAAAAAAAATTTAGACCCTGTTTATTATAATTGAGTAATTAGTCCCAAAGATGATTAAGAACTTGAGTAGCGTCCGGGTCCCCACATAAATGCTCAGAAAAATGGTTTACAGAATGCAGACAGACAAACGAGCCAAGCTAATCAAAAGATAGAAAATCCATTGATTCAAAATCTAGTTATTCTTATTATATATTTTTTCCTGATATATATATATTTTTTTCTTAACATCATGGAATCAGACTAAGTTTATGCTTCTTGACCACATATTTATTTAATTTGTACAATAAATTTCTCTCTCTCTTTCTTTTTTTTTTAATGAGAGATATATGGGTCGTAGCATATAACTTAAAAATCACATAGATCTTCAATATCTTTCTTTTTGTATTTTTCTCCTTTTTTTCAGGAAATATCATTTTTTTTTCAAAATAAAAACTCAAGATCTAAACAATAGATAGTCTCTCTCATGATCAATAAAGGCTCGAAAGCTGTTTTCTCAGTCCTCTCCACTCACTCACAAAATATGTGTGAGTTTAAAATTTTAGGCACTCTTATAAGATATATCTTGGGCCATATACTTTAATACCTGATTTTATCACAATTGTTAATAACTCAAAAAGATTTCATAAATCATATTTTTATATTGATCAGAATATTAAAATTGACTTTTTTTTTTCAAATAAAAATTTAAACATTCTTAAATAGATTAATGCATGTTCTAATTTAAATCTTTCAAACATGTAATGTATGATATTTTTGCAAAAATTACTAAGATACAAACAATAAACATGATTTTATTTTAAAATAATATATATTTTTTTTATTTTATTTTTTAAAATTTTTTTTAATTTTTTATTTATAAGTTTGTTCTCCACCCAATCAGAATATGACATTGTCCCTAATGTCAAAATAACTATTAATAAAGAGAACATAATGAAAGAGATATCACCTGGAGTTTTATTGAAGATAACAAATTGAAACAAACGCAAACCAATCCACGACTTTTGAATCAATGATCCAAAATCCTTTTCTTATTGCTTGATTGCGACCAATTGATCTTTGTTATCATCGGATCAGGCTTATGAACAAAAGCTTCCAAATCATCAATTAATTGGTCGGCAGTCGAAGAACAGATGAGCATCCGTCATGAATTTTCTGAAATGAAATTCTGTTCCACAGCTTTATCAAGAAATGTCAACAAACTGTCATAATAATTATTGATATTCAACAAGCCCACAGGTTTATTATGTATATTAAGTTGTGCCCAAGAAACAGTGTGAAAAATTTCTTCTAATGTACCAAAACCACCTGGTAGTGCGATAACAGCATCAGAATTTTCAATCATTTGAGTGATTCTTTCATACATAGAAAAAACTTTTAATTCATCCCCAATCGTAACACCTGTAATATTTCTTTCAGCTAAAGCTGTAGGAATAATACCCAAAACCTGACTACCTCCAAGATGAGCAGATATTGAAACAGATCCCATTAACCCAATATTACCTCCCCCATATACCAAGTGAATTTTTCTCTCAGCCAATATCTTTCCAAGATTATTCGCTGCTTCTACAAACACTTTATTTTTTCCAGGACTCGACCCACAAAATACACAAATATTTTTCAATGTTTGTGCAGAGGATCCAGCCATGTTTTTACTTTCTTTTTTTGTCTGCGAAAATAGAGAGAAAGATGAGAGATTTCATAGGGGTAATATGTTATAATGACAAAATTATGGGTCACAGCTGTAAACAGAATAAATAGTAAAAACAATAATGACACACATGCATATAAGAAGTAGTGTGATTGTAGCTCACAATTTTCCTCTGGTTTTACGTCCAGAAACGGCTTCAACGCCTTCTATGAGTCGAGGATATGCTTCCCATCCAATTTTCTTATAAATTGGCAAACAGGGTCTTTTTTAGTCGGATTCCCAAGACTATGATGCTCATCTTGAAATTGTTTCCATAAACGGAGAAGTTCAATATGCACATGTCCACTAGAATGCGTTTCAAGAGTCAATAAGATGTTATCTAAAGACTCCTTACTCAGTCCATTCTTAATGAAACCAATTTTATATTTTCTGTTATCGGAAACACATCCCAAAGATCTGTATCGTTTGTCACAAGTCCATGTTGCACACTTATGACAAATCCCTAACCTTTTGGCCCTTCGTTTTTTCGCATAAGTGATTTTTCTTAATCCAGACAAATACCGAATGAGCAATGTTTGTGGAACTTCTCCTCCTAATCGGACCTTAGCTTCTATTACAAGACGAATATCTTCTGGAATTCCTTTTTGCATTAGCAATCTCAATCTTTCACACCTTCCTACATAAATTTTTCTTAGAACATTTTCAGAAACAGAGGGAAAATATTTACAAATTTTTTAGAGAATTTCATCCATTTTGAAAAGAAAAGAAATGATTTTTTTTTTATTTTTGTGACAGCAATTGTGGGAAACTGATTTAACCGACTATGAGAGTAACGGAGTACCGTTATCCTCCATTTAACCGGGAAAATAAAAAGATTAAGAAAACCTGAAATAAAAACAAAAAAACTTAAATGCAACACCAAAAAAATAAAAAAAAATCAAGGATCAGAAAGGGAAATAAACTCTTCTTGAAAGATTTCATTTTCTAAAAATGGTTTAAGCCTTTGTCCATTTACTTTAAAAATATCACCATTTTTAGGATTTTCAATATTCACAGCTCCATAAGTATACACATGCTTTACAACATATGGGTCTGTCCATCTTGATCGTAATTTACCTGGGAATATGTGAAGTCGAGAATTATAAAGCAAAACTTTTTTACCAATCTCAAAAGATTTTCTAAGAATTGTTTTATCATGAAATGATTTGATTTTTGCTTTATAAATCCTTGAATTCTCATACGCGTCATTTCTGAGTTCATCAAGTTCATTAAGTTGCAATTTACGCAATTTTTTGGCATCATCCATGCTTGAATATAAAGTTTTGATCACCCAATAAGCTTTATGTTCCAATTCCACAAGCAAATGACAATGTTTTCCATAAACCAACCTATAGGGAGACATATTCAATGATGTTTTAAAAGCTGTTCGATATACCCAAAGTGCATCATTAAGTCGTAGAGACCAATATTTTCTATTTGAGTTAACAGTTTTTTCCAAAATTTGCTTTATCTCCCTATTAGCTAATTCAACTTGTCCATTTGTTTGAAGATGATAAGGAGTAGTTACTTTATGAGTAATACCATATTTTTTCATTAATGAAGCAAATGGTTTATTAACAAAGTGAGTTCCCCCATCACTTATCATGGCTCGAGAAATTCCAAATCTACTAAAAATATTTTCTTTTAAAAATTTGATGATGATTTTATGATCATTTGTTCGACATGGAATTGCCTCTATCCATTTGGAAACATAATCAACTGCAACTAAAATATACAAGTATCCAAACGACGGTGGAAAAGGTCCCATAAAATCTATTCCCCAACAATCAAAGATTTCAATTTCAATAATAGGATTCAAAGGCATCATGTTTTTTTTTGAAATCGCACCCAATTTTCACAGATCTTGCAGATTTCGTGGGTGTCTTTAAACAAAGTGGGCCAATAAAATCCACACTACAAGATTTTTGCAGCTGTTTTATTTGAAAAAAAATGTCCTCCGCGTGCTTCTGAATGACAAAATTTAATGACACTACTTACCTCATTGTCGGGTATGCAACGTCAAAAAATTTGATCCGGACAATACTTGAACAGATACGGATCATCCCAATAAAATTTTTTTACCTCATTCAAAAGTTTTCTTTTACCTTGGGAACTCCATTGCGGTGGCATTTTTCCTGTCACGAGAAAATTTACTATGTTAGCAAACCAAGGTGTAGTAGTAACTTGAAAATAGATGTTCATCAAGAAAATTATCGTTAATTGGTGTCATTTCACAAGATGATCATGTTACTAGTCTCGATAAATGATCGGCTACGACATTCTAGGTTCCTTTTTTATCTTTGATCACAATGTCAAATTCTTGGAGCAACAAAATCCATCGTATCAGTCGTGGCTTTGCATCCTGTTTGGTCAACAAATATCTAATAGCAGAATGATAAATAAACACAATAGTCGTTGATCCAATCAAATAAGAACGAAATTTATCTAATGCAAATATTACAGCAAGTAGTTCTTTTTCAGTTGTGGAGTAATTCATTTGAGCATTGTTTAAAGTTCTACTTGCATAATATATCACATAAGGCTTACCGTTTCTTCTTTGACCCAATACTGCACCGACTGCATAATCACTCGCATCGCACATGATTTCAAATGGTAAAGACCAATCAGGAGGTTGCATGATAGGAGCTGATGTTAAATGTCGAATGATTTTATCAAAAGCATTTTGACATTCTTGAGTCCACTCAAATGCAGTGTCTTTTGTTAAGAGGTTACAAATGGGTTTAGAGATTAAACTAAAGTCCTTTATAAACCTCCTATAAAATCCAGCATGTCCCAAAAATGAGCGAATTTCTTTAATGGTTTTTGGAGGGGGTAAATTGGCAATGACATCAACTTTGGCTTTATCAACTTCAATTCCATGAGATGACACGACATGTCCCAGAACAATCCCAGAAGTAATCATGTAATGACATTTTTCCCAATTTAAAATAAGACCTTTTTCCTCGCATCTTTTTAAAACTTTTTCCAAATTTTCAAGATATTTATCAAATGTATTCCCAAAAACAGTTAAATCATCCATGAAAATCTCCAAACAATTTTCAACCATGTCGCTAAAAATGCTTAGCATGCATCTTTGAAATGTTTCTGGGGCATTGCATAATCCAAATGGCATCCTTCTAAATGCAAATGTTCCAAAAGGACATGTGAATGTAGTTTTATCTTGATCTTCGAGTGCAATGGGAATTTGATAATAACCTGAATATCCATCAAGAAAACAGTAGTATGGATGACCTGCTACTCTTTCTAAAATTTGATCCAAAAATGGTAATGGAAAATGATCTTTTCTAGTGGCGTCATTTAATTTTCTATAATCAATACTCATCCGCCAACTAGATGGGAATCGACTTGTTAACAATTCACCTTTTTCATTTTTTATCACTGTAATACCAGATTTTTTTGGAACTACTTGTGTTGGGCTTACCCACTTACTATCAGAAATAGGGTAGATAATCCCAACATCAAGTAGTTTGAGAACTTCAGTTTTCAAAACATCTTTCATGTGTGTATTTAATCTCCTTTGTGGTTGTTGAGATGTTTTAGCATTTTCTTCTAAATGAATTTTGTGTGTGCAAATTAGTGGATTAATGCCCTTGAGATCTTTTAGTGTCCAACCAATTGAATTTTTATTTCTTTTAAGCATATCAACTAATTTACCTTCTTGATCACTTTCTAGTTTGGAAGAAATTACCACCGGATATGTTTCATCTTCTCCAAGAAATGCATACTTCAATTCTTCTGGCAAGGGTTTTAACTCCAATATGGGTGGTCGTCTTTGTTCTCATATTTTGCATCAATTTCTTTCTCTGATCCTGGTAACGAGTGATACCTGATAAAATCTTCAAGATCAATTTCAATATTTTCTTTAACAGTTTCAATTGAACAAATATCTAATTGATCACGAGTACTCTCTTCTTGAATGTTTTCTTCCACAAGAGTTTCAATAAGATTTTCATCTTTATTTTCATCTCCTTTTGTCATGTGGTTGCTTACAAAGATTAAAAACATTGAGCTCCAAGGTCATGTTACCAAATGACAACTTCATTATTCCATTCCTTGCAATTTATAAGAGCATTAGAAGTTGCTAAAAATGGACGACCCAGAATTACAGGAATTGCATTACAAGCTTCGATAGGTTCTGTATCTAAAACTATGAAATCGACAGGATATACAAAGTTATCAACTTGGACCAATACGTCTTCTACCATACCTCTTGGCACTTTAACAGATCTATCGGCAAGTAAAAGTGTTACCGAAGTAGATTTTAACTCGCCTAGATTGAGTTCTTGATAAACTGAATATGGAAGTAAATTCACACTAGCTCCAAGATCAAGCAAGGCTTTTTTAATCTTTCGTTCTCCAATAATACATGAAATAGTAGGACAACCAAGGTCTTTGTATTTCAAAGTATTATTATTTTGAATGATTGCACTTACTTGTTCGGCTAAAAATGCTTTCTTTTTTACATTCAATTTTCTTTTCACAGTGCACAAGTCTTTCAAAAATTTGGCATATGTTGGTACCTGTTTTATTGCATCTAATAAAGGAATATTAACTTTTACTTGTTTAAAAATATCATATATATCATAATTCAAATTTGATTTTTTTGAATTTTTCAATGCATGAGGGAATGGTGGTGACACTGTTTGTTGAACCTCCTCTTCGCAAGTTATGGGTTCCACTTCCTTACCCTTTGGAGTTGATTTATCATCATCTTCACAAGGTTCAAGAATGGATTTTTCCACAACCTTACCACTTCGAAGGGTAATAACAGATTTTACCTGATCCATCGATTGAGTTCCAGAAGTTCCAGTTTGTGAATGATGATCATTGGGATTAGGCAGAGGTTGTGAAGGAAATTTACCTTTTTCATAAACATTAAATGCAGATGCAAATTTAGCAAGAGTATCTTTCAAATCTGTCATGGTTTGAGCAGTTTGAGTATTGATAGACTCTTGCTTTGCAATGAAAGAATTCAATGTATCTTCCAAATTTCTTTCAGGTGGAGGAACATAAGGTGCATAATTTTGAAAATTTTGTTGATTTTGGAAATGTGGTTGTGAAAATTGTGCAGCATTATCATTCCTCCAACTAAAATTTGGATGATTTCGCCAACCTGGATTGTAATTTTGAGAAAATGGTTCAAAATTTGGCCTTTTGAAATTGTTCAAAACATTGGCTTATTCATGGAGACATTCTTTAAAAGAGGGCAAAGTGGGACAATCTTTTGTAAAATGATCACTTGTATCACAAATGTGACACACATTTCTTGAACAGATTTTAATTGACCATTCTTTTTCAATTCAAGTGCCTCAACTTTTCTTGCCAAAGAGGTAAATCTAGCTTGAAGATCATGTTCATCTTTGAGAGTGTATATACCTCCACCAGATGTAGGAGATTGAATCTTGTTTGATGGTTCGATTGTACCTATAGTGTCCCAATTTTGAGCATTTTCAACTAATGAATCGAGTTACTCAATTGCCTCGTTTGGATCTTTATCTTCAAATGTTCCATTACACATAAATTCAACCATTTGCCTATCTTTAGGTGTTAAGCCTTCATAAAATTGAGAAACAACTCTCCAAATTTCAAAATCATGATGTGGACAAAGATTAAGCAATTCTTTGTATCTATCCCAACACTGATAAAAAGTTTCTCCTTGTTTTTGAGTGAAAGTGATGATTTGTCTTTTGAAAGAATTTGTTCTATGAGATGGAAAAAACTTTTTCAAAAATTGTTGTTGCAATTCATCCCAAGTTCGAATGGATCCCGATCTAAGATTTTATAGCCAAGTTTTAGCTTTATCTTTTAAAGAAAAAGAAAAAAGCTTAAGTCGAATGGTGTTCATGCTACAATTTAGATCATTATATGTGTTGCACACTTCTTCAAAATCTCGTAAATGCATGTATGGATTTTCAGAATCTAAGCCATGAAAATTGGGTAAAAGTTGGATAATATCAGGCTTAAAATTGAAATGAGATGCATCAGGGGGAAAAACTAGACATGAAGGTGCACTAGTACGTGTAGGATTCATGTGATCTCTAAGTGTTCTTCGTCTATCATGATCATGTTGAGATTGAATTTCATCTTCATTTTCTTGGATGGGTTCTTCCGCCATGTTTTGTAAAAATAAAGGGTTATTTCGAATGAGTCGACCACTAAGTGTACGTGACCAAATGCTCATGCAAATGCAAATGCAAAAGAATAAAAACACACAAAAGCAATAAAAATTCAAATAAAGAAAAATAAAATATAAACAAAATTAAATAGACTTGAAATTAAATTATACTTCCCCGGCAACGGCGCCAAAAACTTGTTGTCACTTTGATTGTTGCACTCCCAAGAGCAGGTTGTCCACAAGTAGTATAATTCGGTGAGTCCGATATCGTATCCACAGGGAAGCTAAGGTAATTACAAGTCCACTACAATGTCTTTTTGTTTTGTTTTTGTTTTTGTTTCTTTTTAATTTTAATTGTTTGAATCTTAAATGGGTAAATTTTAATTGTTCAAATTTTAATTTAAGTAGTTGAGATTAAAGGATCCACTCTTGGTATTTTAATAAAGTTAACATTAACGAACAATATTGAAATCCACTTAATAAAATGGTTCCAATATATTAAATAATCATATTTATATTATGTTATATATTATTATCTTATAAGTATATAATATATACCAAAACTTATAAATGTGGTCAAGTATTTATTGTGCTATATATATTTGTAAACACTAAATCAAGGTTTCCAATTTAAATAGTTTGTAAAACCAAACAAACATTTAAATGGTACCAATAAATTAATACTATGATATATTCATATATAATAAATCAAGGAATCCAATTTAAATGGTTGGTAAAACCAAACTAACATTTAAATGGTTCCAAGAATTTAATATTATAATATATTTATATATAATAAATCAAGGCATCCACTTTAAATGGTTGGTAATATCAAACTAACATTTAAATGGTTCCAAGAATTTAGTGTAACATATAGCAACAATAAATCAAAACTCCCACTTATAAGTAGGGTATAAAAATGCTTAAAGAAATAAATATAACATAAACAATAAATAATGATTAAATAATATAAAACATAGATTCTTACTTTTTAATAACCTTATTATCATGCCAAGAGTTTCACCTTATCATCTCAACTTTAGGAAGTTGGCTATTCATTATTCAAAGTGTAAAACTTTGAATATGAAATTAACATGCTAATTGTATTTAAATGAAAAAATAAAGAATAAAATATAGAGAGAAATATTATGACTCAAAGGTTTGTTCATAGAATGAGGGATATCTCAATACATTACAATGCACCCCTACTTATAGCCAAATTTGGGGAGACAACAATAAATAAATATTTTTTTTTACACATAAGTCTTCATTGGTGTTCCAAGATATTATATTATATTACACATCACTTTTGAAAATCTTCTTTTCCGAATTTGCTTCTTCACATAAAAAGAAACATGTGGATAATTGAGTTGTCTAGTTGTGGTATTTTTTTCAGACCATTTGACCAAGTAATTTGAGAGATATGGTCAAAATACTAGAGCATGGTAAAACTGCCACTCCTTTGATAACTTTATTTGTTGTGTAATTTGATCCCAATTGTGAGAGGATTTTTATCTCATGCTTGCCACCAATATTGTAGATATTAACATCAACTTTCTACAGGTCCAAGAATCATCTTAATCTCATTTGCAACGCCAAGTTCATTCTTGTTTTATCGAACCTGTAAAAAATAGTAAAAACTTGTAATTACACAACAACTTATATTTTATACAATTTATTATAAAACATATAATATTTAAACATTTAATAAAACAAAAACTATATATTTATATTATAAAACATTTAATTAATGTACAATTTTTATGTTTATCATTGGTCCAAGTTGATAACTTTGTATATCCTGTCGATTTCATAGTTTTGGATACACAACCTATCGAAGCTTGTAATGCAATTCCTGTAATTCTGGGTCGTCCATTTTTAGCAACTTCTAATGCTCTTATAAATTGCAGGAATGGAATAATGAAGTTGTCATTTGGTAACATGACCTTGGAGCTCAATGTTTTTAATCTTTGTAAGCAACCATATGACAAAGGAGATGAAAGTGAAGATGAAAATCTTATTGAAACTCTTGTGGAAGAAAACATTCAAGAAAGGAGTACTCGTGATCAATTAGATATTTGTTCAATTGAAACTGTTAAAGAAAATATTGAAATTGATCTTGATGATTTTATCAGGTATCACTCGTTACCAGGATCAGAGAAAGAATTTGAGGCAAAATATGAGAACAAAGACGAACCACCCATATTGGAGTTAAAACCCTTGCCAGAAGAATTGAAGTATGCATTTCTTGGAAAAGATAAAACATATCCGGTTGTAATTTCTTCCAAACTAGCAAGTGATCAAGAAGGTAAATTAGTTGATATGCTTAAAAGACATAAAAATGCAATTGGTTGGACACTAAAAGATCTCAAGGGAATTAATCGACTAATTTGCACTCACAAAATTCACTTAGAAGAAAATGCAAAAACATCCCAACAACCCCAAAGGAGATTAAATCCACACATGAAAGATGTTGTGAAAACTGAAGTTCTCAAACTACTTGATGTTGGGATTATCTACCCTATTTCTGATAGTAAGTGGGTAATCCCAACACAAGTAGTTCCAAAAAAATCTGGCATCACAGTGATAAAAAATTAAAAAGGTGAATTGTTAACAAGTCGAGTCCCATCTAGTTGGCGAATGTGTATTGATTATAGATAAAACTACATTCACATGTCCTTTTGGAACATTTGCATTTAGAAGATCAAGATAAAACTACATTCACATGTCCTTTTGGAACATTTGCATTTAGAAGGATGCCATTTGGATTATGCAATGCCCCACCAACATTTCAAAGATGCATGCTAAGCATTTTTAGCGACATGGTTGAAAATTGTTTGGAGATTTTCATGGATGATTTAACTGTTTTTGGGAATACATTTGATAAATGTCTTGAAAATTTGGAAAAAGTTTTAAAAAGATGCGAGGAAAAAGGTCTTATTTTAAATTGGGAAAAATGTCATTACATGATTACTTCTGGGATTGTTCTGGGACATGTCGTGTCATCTCATGGAATTGAAGTTGATAAAGCCAAAGTTGATGTCATTGCCAATTTACCCCCTCCAAAAACCATTAAAGAAATTCGCTCATTTTTGGGACATGCTGGATTTTATAGGAGGTTTATAAAGAACTTTAGTTCAATCTCTAAACCCATTTGTAACCTCTTAACAAAAGACACTGCATTTGAGTGGACTCAAGAATGTCAAAATACTTTTGATAAAATCATTCGACATTTAACATCAGCTCCTATCATGCAACCTCCTGATTGGTCTTTACCATTTGAAATCATGTGCGATGCGAGTGATTATGCAGTAGGTGCAGTACTGGGTCAAAGAAGAAACGGTAAGCCTTACGTGATATATTATGCAAGTAGAACTTTAAACAATGCTCAAATGAATTACTCCACAACTGAAAAAGAACTACTTGCTATAGTATTTGCGTTAGATAAATTTCGTTCTTATTTGATTGGATCAACGACTATTGTGTTTACTGATCATTCTGCTATTAGATATTTGTTGACCAAACAGGATGCAAAGCCACGACTGATACGATGGATTTTGTTGCTCCAAGAATTTGACATTGTGATCAAAGATAAAAAAGGAACCGAGAATGTCGTAGCCGATCATTTATCGAGACTAGTAACATGATCATCTTGTGAAATGACACCAATTAACGATAATTTTCTTGATGAACATCTATTTTCAGTTACTACTACACTTTGGTTTGCTAACATAGTAAATTTTCTTGTGACAGGAAAAATGTCACCGCAATGGAGTTCCCAAGATAAAAGAAAACTTTTGAATGAGGTAAAAAACTTTTATTGGGATCATCCGTATCTGTTCAAGTATTGTCCAGATCAAATTTTTTGACGTTGCATACCCGACAATGAGGTAAGTAGTGTCATTAAATTTTGTCATTCAGAAGCATGCGGAGGACATTTTTCTTCAAAGAAAACGGCTTGCAAAAATCTTGCAGTGTGGATTTTATTGGGCCACTTTGTTTAAAGACACCCACGAAATCTGCAAGATCTGTGAAAATTGTCAAAAATTGGGTGCGATTTCAAAAAGAAACATGATGCCTTTGAATCCTATCATTGAAATTGAAATCTTTGACTGTTGGGGAATTGATTTTATGAGACCTTTTTCACCGTCATTTGGATACTTGTATATTTTAGTTGCAGTTGATTATGTTTCCAAATGAATAGAGGCAATTCCATGTCGAACAAATGATCATAAAATCGTCATCAAATTTTTGAAAGAAAATATTTTTAGTAGATTTGGAATTCCTCGAGCCATAATAAGTGATGGGGGAACTCACTTTGTTAATAAACCATTTGCTTCATTATTGAAAAAATATGGTATTACTCACAAAGTAACTACTCTTTATCATCCTCAAACAAATGGACAAGTTGAATTAGCTAATAGGGAGATAAAGAAAATTTTGGAAAAAACTGTTAACTCAAATAGAAAAGATTGGTCTCTGCGACTTAATGATGCACTTTGGGCATATCGAACAGCTTTTAAAATATCATTGAATATATCTCCCTATAGGTTGGTTTGCGGAAAACATTGTCATTTGCCAGTGGAACTGGAACATAAAGCTTATTGGGCGATCAAAACTTTTAATTCAAGCATGGATGATTGCAACAAATTGCGCAAATTGCAACTTAATGAACTTGCTGAACTCAGAAATGATGCGTATGAGAATTCAAGGATTTATAAAGCAAAAATCAAATCATTTCATGATAAAACAATTCTTAGAAAATCTTTTGAGATTGGTAAAAATGTTTTGCTTTATAATTCTCGACTTCACATATTCCCAGAAAAATTACGATCAAGATGGAAAGGCCCATATGTTGTAAAGCATGTGTATCCTTATGGAGCTGTGAATATTGAAAATCCTAAAAATGGTGATGTTTTTAAAGTGAATGGACAAAGGCTTAAACCATTTTTGGAAAATGAAATCTTTCAGGAAGAGTTTATTTCCCTTTCTGATCCTTAAATTTTTATGTTGCATTTAATTTTGTTTGTTTTTATTTCAGGTTTCCCTAATCTTTTTATTTTTCCGGTTAAATGGCGGACAACGGTACTCCGTGACTCTCATAGTCGGTTAAATCAGTTTCCCACAATTTCTGATACAAAAATAAAAAAAAATCATTTCTTTTCTTTTCAAAATGGATGAAAATCTCTCAAAAATTTGTAAATATTTTCCTTCTGTTTCTGAAAATGTTCTAAGAAAAATTTATGCAGTTAGGTGTGAAAGATTGAGATTGCTAATGCAAAAAGGAATTCCAGAAGATATTCGTCTTGTAATAGAAGCTAAGGTCCGATTAGGAGGAGAAGTTCCACAAACATTGCTCATTCGGTATTTGTCTGGATTAAGAAAAATCACTTATGCGAAAAAACGAAGGGCCAAAAGGTTAGGGGTTTGTCATAAGTGTGCAACATGGACTTGTGACAAACGATACAGATCTTTGGGATGTGTTTCCGATAACAGAAAAGATAAAATTGGTTTCATTAAGAATGGACTGAGTAAGGAGTCTTTAGATAACATCTTATTGACTCTTGAGACGCATTCTAGTGGACATGTGCAAATTGAACTTCTCCGTTTATGGAAACAATTTCAAGATGAGCGTCATAGTCTTGGTAATCCGACTAAAAAAGACCCTATTTGCCAATTTATAAGAAAATTGGATGGGAAACATATCCTCGACTCATAGAAGGCATTGAAGCTGTTTCTGGACGTAAAACCAAAGGAAAATTGTGAGCCACAATCACACTACTGTTTATATGCATGTGTGTCATTATTATTTTTACTGTTTATTCTGCTTACAGCTATGACCCATAGTTTTGTCATGATAACATATTACCCCTATAAAATCTCTCATCTTTCTCTCTATTTTCGCAGACCAAAAAGAAATTAAAAAAATGGTTGGATCCTCTGCACAAACATTGAAAAATATTTGTGTATTTTGTGGGTCGAGTTCTGGAAAAATGAAGTATTTGAAGAAGAAGCGAATAAACTTGGAAAGATATTGGCTGAGAGAAAAATTCACTTGGTATATGGGGGAGGTAATATTGTGTTAATGGGATCTGTTTCAACATCTGCTCATCTTGGAGGTAGTCAGATTTTAGGTATTATTCCTACAGCTTTAGCTGAAAGAAATATTACAGGTGTTACGATTGGGGAGGAATTAAAAGTTTCTTCTATGTATGAAAGAATCACCAAAATGATTGAAAATTCTGATGCTTTTATTGCACTACCAGGTGGTTTTGGTACATTAGAAGCAATTTTTCACACTGTTTCTCGGGCATAACTTAATATCCATAATAAACCTGTGGGCTTGTTGAATATCAACAATTATTATGACAGTTTGTTGACATTTCTTGATAAAGCTGTGGAACATAATTTCATTTCAGAAAATTCACGACGGATGCTCATCTGTGCTTCGACTGCCGACCAATTAATTGATGATTTGGAAGCTTTTGTTCATAAGCCTGATCCGATGATAACAAATATCAATTGGTCGCAATCAAGCAGTAAGAAAAAATAGTTGGATCATTGATTCAAAAATCGTGGATTGGTTTGCGTTTGTTTCAGTTTGTTATCTTCAATAAAATTCCAGGTGATATCTCTTTCATTATGTACTCTTTATTAATAGTTATTTTGACATTAGGGACAATGTCATATTCTGATTGGGGGGAGAACAAACTTAAAAATTAAAAAAAATAATTAAAAAAATTATTTTAAAATAAAAACATGTAAAATTATTTTAAAATAAAAACATGTTTATTGTTTGTATCTTAGTAATTTTTGCAAAAATATCATACATTACATGTTTGAAAGGTTTAGATTAGAAATTGTAATAATCTATCTAAGGATGTTCAAATTTTTATTTGAAAAAAAAAAAATCAATTTTAATATTTTGATCACTATAAAAATATGATTTATGAAATCTTTTTGAATGATTAACCATTGTGATAAAATCAGTTATTAAAGTATATGGCCCAAGATATACCTGATAAGAGTGCCTAAATTTTTTTAAACTCACACATATTTTGTGAGTGAGTGGAGAGGATTGAGAAAACAGCTTGCGAGCCTTTATTGATCATCAGAGAGGCTATCTATTGTTTAGATCTTGTGTTCTTAATTAGTTTTTGAATGATTAACCATGATGATAAAATATAAGTTGTTGTGTAATTATAAGTTTTTACTATTTGTTACAGGTTTGATAAAACAAGAATAAACTTGGCGTTGCAAATGGGATTAAGATGATTCTTGGACCTGTAGAAAGTTGATGTTAATATCTACAATATTGGTAGCAAGCATGAGATAAAAATCTTCTCACAAGTGGGATCAAATTAAGCAACAATTAAAGTTACCAAAGAAGTGGCAGTTTTACCATGCTCTAGTATTTTGACCATATCTCTCAAATTACTTGGTCAAATGGTTAAAAAAATATCACAATTCAAACAACTCAGATATCTACATGTTTTATTTTATGTGGAGAAGAAAATTCAGATTGGAAGATTTTCAAAAGTGATGTGTATTAAAATATTAATTTCTTGGAACACCAATGAAGACTTATGTGTAAAAAATAATATTTTATTTTTGGTTGTCTCCCCAAATTTGGCTATAAATAGGGGTGCATTGTAATGTATTGAGATATCCCTCATTTTATGAACAAACCTTTGAGTTCATAATATTTCTCTCTTTTTTTTTTCCTTTATTTATTCATTTAAATATAATTAGCATGTTAAATTCATATTCAAAGTTTTACACTTTGAATAATGAGTAGCTAACTTTCCAAAGTTGAGATGAAAAGGTGAAACTCTTGGCATGATAATAAGGTTATTAAAAGGTAAGAATCTATGTTTTATATTATTTAATCATTATTTATTGTTTATGTTATATTTATTTCTTTAAGTATTATTATACCTTACTTATAAGTGGGAGTTTTGATTTATTGTTGCTATATGTTACACTAAATTCTTGGAACAATTTAAATGTTAGTTTGGTACTACCAACCATTTAAAGTGGATGCCTTGATTTATTATATGATTATATCATAATATTAATTTCTTGGTACCATTTAAATTTTTGTTTGGTTTTACCAACCATTTAAAGTGGATGCCTTGATTTATTATTTATTAATATCATAATATTAATTTCTTGGTACCATTTAAATGTTTGTTTGGTTTTACCAACCATTTAAAGTGGGAACCTTGATTTAGTGTTTACAAATATATATATAGCACAAATACTTGACAACATTTACAAGTTTTGGTATATATTATATACTTATAAGATAATAATATATAACATAATAAAAATATGATTATTTAATATATATTGGAACCATTTTATTAAGTGGATTTCAATAATGTTCATTAATGTTAACTTTATTAAAATACCAAGAGTGGGTCCTTTAATCTCAACTACTTAAATTAAAATTTGAACAATTAAAAATTACCAATTAAAGATTCAAACCATTAAATAAAAAAAAACAAAAACAAAAATAAAAAAACATTGTAGTGGACTTGTAATTACCTTAGCTTCCCTGTGGATACGATATTCGGACTCACCGAAATATACTACTTGTTGATATCCTGCTCTTGGGAGTGCAACAATCAAAGTCGCAACAACCATCTAGAAAGTGCCTCAACTTTGCTCCAGCATCATTCGCAATTAGGGGCACGAAGTGGCAACCCCTCTCAAACTTACGGATGAACTCCGTAACAGTCATATCTCCTTGTCTCAGGGTCATGAACTCCCTGGTCAATCTGGAACGCATCTCATCAGTAAAATATTTGGAGTAGAATACCTCCGTGAAGCGCGTCCAACTCAATGTAGCCAAGTTCAGGGCTACTGATGCTCCTTCCCACCATAACGGGCATCTCCTCCGAATAGATAGGTGGCACAACGAACTCTGTCCGCATCTCCAAGCTCCATGAACTCGAAGATAACCTCGAGGGACTTAATACAGCCCTCGGCAATCATGGGATCTATCGTCCCTGAAAACTCCTTCGGCCGCATCTTCATAAACCTCTCATAAGTAGCCTCGGGCCCTGTCGGCCTGGCTGCCACAGCATTGTTCCCCGCAAAATGTGCGAAGAGCTGAGTCATCCCAGCTAACATCTGGGCATTCATGTAAGGTGGAGGGGGTGGAGGTCCATTCCTCTCCTGCCTCTGATCCTCCCTGTCCTCCTGGTGAGGCTCATCATCTCTCGTACGCTCAAGAATGCGTCTAGGAGGCATACTGTTCCATACATAACCCATACGTAATTAACATGCATAATCACTATTATTTCTTTAAATTTAAATAAATACTGAATAATCAAAATCTGAACGTAAAATATTTCATGAAAACATGTTGTTAAAATATTTCATGCTGTAAACGAAATGCGTAAAAGTAAAACTTACAGACCGAAGACGTGACTTTGTGAGCTTCTCGAGGTCAGTAGTAGTACAACCCTTTACAAGAACATAGGCTCTGATACCAGCTGTAGAGGCCCGAAATTCATACTTGAAAATTTGCGGAATAATTTAAAATTTTCTCTTTAAATAAATAAAATGCTTCATTCATAAAATATACTAGTAAAAAGATTCAATGTTTAAAGTAGTAGCGGAAGTAAATATTTGTTTCAAAGCAACAACTTAAAATAATTCATCGTGATAAAATGGGTTTGCATAAATTAATAAATAAACTGATAAATGAGTCCTCGGATTCCTACTACTGCCGACCCAAGATGGCTCACTGGTCCACGCCCTCGATCCCGACCTCCTCAGTACCTACAACAATCAAGTCTAGTGAGTCTAAAGACTCAGCATGCATATATCGTAGATAACAAGTAAATATCATAAAATTTCATATCGTGTAAAGATATCATGTCGTAAAGCATAACGTGAAAATATCTTGTCACGAGTAATTATAAATACGTGCATAACTGAACTGAAAATCGTAAGTGATATGTTTGCTCGAAAGAGCCCTGTCATGAAATAGCATATAATAATTTTCTGTTGAGAATATGTTCTACACAGGTGGCCCATAACGTGAAATGAATCGTCTGATCAGACTAAATCACGGTATACTGGGCGGTAGAGATCATCACAGCCCTTGGACTGGATATCCGTACCAATACATGAACATGAACCAGTCAGTGACCACCGGATGAAGTAATAATCCCATGATAAGCTGCAATCCCAGGAGTGTGAAGTGGCCACAAGCAATATCGCATATATCTCAAAAATGAACATTTTATATTTTTATGCACGTAATATAATTAAATATCATGTTTTATTTTACCAAATGGGTTGGACCGTTCCCAGGCTCGCTGCGACCTAATTCTAACATGAAAAACATGCAAATAACTTGACTTGACTATGCAAATAACTTAACTTGACCAACGCTTCAAAATCGAACTAAAAACGAGACTATTACGCCCAACAAACTTAATATTTAACCATGACTCCGTACCAACCCGAACCATCATTTAGTCATGATTAAAATACACCTAATATACTGGAAAATAAATCCCTAGGGCTGTAATACACGAAAATTATGCATGGAGGCCAAAATCATGAAACGCTCTTTCGAGAGTCACATTGGCACATTGCACCGTAAATTCTCGTACAACCTCAAAACTTAACCAAATCACAAACGGCCAAAAACATGACCTTCCTAACTCCATAAGGCACTGTCCAGTCCAAGGCCATCGGCTAAAAGCCATCCAAGAACTCAAACGAGCCTCTGAACTGAAGCACAAAGTTGCTGTCAAGAAAATTACAGCAGTAGCTGTTGCGCTTCATTGCGTCGTTTGCAAGGCTAATGGCCATTGGGGCTTGAAACACCGACCAGAGCCTCTTACCAATATCCTAAGGTATGGTTTGAACCATGGCTAAGGGCCCTAGGCCAACCACAATTCCAGCCAACACCTACGACAATACAAGCTTCACCCGAGAACACACACATGGCAAGCGTGGGGGTGTTACTTGTTTTGCTGTCAAATGAAGGATACAATGGCTGTGAGGTTAACCATGGTCCATGCTAGACATGCTAAGGTGTTGTATGAGTCATGGCTAAGGGCTAGAAGCCAACCACAACCCACTTGACACCTCAAAACCGAAACTCAACACACTCAACAAAAACAAGAATTTTAAAACCGAAAGGGGCTGTTCTTGTTTGTTTTGAAAATCGATGGGACCATGAACCAAGCCATGAAATGGAATCTTGGTCACGTCTTAGACATGTCAAGGAGAGGTTCTAACCATGGCTACAGCCCCTAGGGCAGCCAAGATCAGAACACTTGCCTTTGACAAGCAACACAAAAATTCGAGACTCAGAAATTTCCATAAGAAGAGTTGCTGTCAAATCTCTTCCTTCAGCGTGTAGGGGCTGGTACCAATGGACTAACACGACCCTAACATGCCCTAGTACATGTCTAGATGCAGCCTTGGGTGCCTGGAATCGAGCCAACCTCCTGAAACCACAAAACCAACAAAAACGTGAAGCACAAGTGGGAGGGCCAAAAAATCTGTGCAGAATTTTTATAACACTTGCTGTACCTTTTCGGTTTATGCTCCATGAAACATGATCATATTGTTGGATCTCGGTTTTCTACGTGCCCAAAGGCAGCGGAAGTTTAAAAATTTTATTCATTTTGACAATCAAAACATACTTTGTTTTGGGCGCTCGTATGATTTTAACAAAAACATTCATAGGGTGTCGAAATTTTATACCTTTGGTGATTAAATCACTGGACTCCAACTACTACGGTATTAGCGGACGTAGCTCTTGATGTAAATCCCTACGAACGTTCTTCGATCTCCTAATCCGGTCCACGACTGGAATATTTGTTCCTCTTCTAAATTGCACTAGAAATTTAGAAGATGTTTTGCGTAGAGATTGAGCACGAAGAAAATTCGACTCAATACTATAAATCAGAATTTTCTTGCGAGAGAGATTTTTGACTGAGAGTCCCGTTTTTAATACTTGTGAAGATCTGAAATTAATGAAATCTCGTTCCACTATTTTCGGATGCCCCTTCACGTAAAACAAGGATGAAAATCTTATTATTCTTTCTAACATTTAATTTACTTAATTAATTAAATCAATTAAGTCAATCAAATATCCAAAGAATATTTGCATGCCAAATTATGGTGATTCGATCTTTGTGCATAATTATAAAAGAATATCATGCATTGATTTTCTTTGTGTGCAAGTTTTAAATTATGGTATCATAAATATTTTCATATTACATAAATCAATACGATATTTTATAAAAATTTTAATGGGCTATATTTTAACTCAATTAAAATATAATTATTAAACCTCATTTGAACTTTAATAAATTAGCATGATGGGCTTATACTCTTACAAGCTCATGAACCATGCTCCCATTATATTAATATCATCATAATCCCGATCGACGATCCAACATCATCGATGTGACAATTTCAACTTGTTTTTTATTATGATGCACACTTTAATTTCGAGATCATCAATGTCTAAATAAGGCATGTGCATTCCCTTTGACTGTTTTTAGCAGTCATGCTTTAAAAAAAAAATTCTATAAGCTTTTATAAACTTTATTTATAAGCTTATCGATTGATCATATCAAACTTATTTCTTATAAATTCAACTCATTGAATTTATTATCTCAACGGGAACAAGTAAACCAGTACTTGTGTGACCCTCAATGGTTCAGGGATACAGCTAGCCGTGGGTTCACAATTCTTTATGATTCAGGACATATTCCTTTATTCGGGCTTACCCTTGTTAGCCCCATTCTTTTCATCAACACCTTGATTAAGAATGTCAGAACTCATTTCTGATTGCACCCATCGGATCATGGTAAGAGCGTCTAGTAGCATCGCCCCATGATCCCCTAGGTATCATTGATAGTGCCTGCAAGAACCAGTAGATTATGATTAACGTACAGTACGGTCCCTTCATCTCATATATCCCGATCCAATCTGCAACCATTGGTTCATCGAGTGTTGCATATTAATTTGATAACTATGTGATACATATAAATAGTGGCATCGCATGTACCATTGGAGAACTCCTTCTCCAATGTACATCTCATACTCTGGCCAGAGATTCCACGCACTATTATTTCATCAGATCACATAGGATATCCACACCCATAGGTGAGCGGTGAATCCCCGACTACAATGCACTGGCTCCTACATGTGTCGCAACTGTACCCAACCTCGCCACCTGATAACTCTCCTGGAGTCGGTAAACAAGTCAAAGCACAGCTCTAGCATATAGAGCCTCAGTGTTGTCCCGGGTCGTAAGGACTAAATGGTGTACAATCATAACCACGGACTTATCCTCTCGATGAATGATAACCACTTGGAAAGTCCGAGGGAGGGTTGTTCGGTAGAATCATCATATGACTACCTATCTGTATGTTTGGACATCTCCATGCCCTTACCAAGAAACGCGGTACACAACATCACAGATACTAGTCTCGAGCTCAAGCGACCTTTATCCATGTTTTAGACGGCTGAATCGACTAGGAACAGATTTAGATAATACAGTGTTTACAAATGAGTTTCAACATCGAATTACGATTCATTTGTATTAAAGTATAATCAAGGTCTTTATATGTTGTTCACATGGGTATACAGATAAAGAAATAACAAACCATGAAACATTACATTATATTAAAATAAAGATTGTTTATTACAACTGAGTCAATAAATTCCCTAGCCAACAGTTGGCTTGCAGGGCATCTACCCTAGATTAACTTATCTCAATTGGTCACATATTTTAATTTAGGCTTTTAATTAAATTATTGGGCATAAAGGAACTTATTTACTACTAACTTCAATTAATTAATTAAATCCCTAAACATTCTTTTACATTAAAATAAATTATTCTTTATCTTAAATTAAGTCTAGGAATATTTTCTCATTATTAAAATTTATCTCATTACTCCAACTCCAGTCCGGCATCGCTTATTTAACTGAAAAGACAAAACTAATCTCATGCGATTTAAAATAAATAACCAAGACTAAATAACTTTAAAATGCCAAAAAATAAAGAAATCATTTTTAATTTAAATACTAGAAATTATGCATGGCTTATACGTAGTCTAATTTAACGGGTTCTACAATTATGGTAGGCAATTTAATTAGGATTGAGGAGATATAAGGACAGCCTAATAGTTATTTTATCATAGTAGCGCAGCAGAAGCGTGGATTATTGAGATATTATAATTTGAAGTCTAAAATTTTTGTTCATCAAGGATAAGCGAATTTCGGGGACGAAATTCAATTTAAGGAGGTAGATTGTAACGTCCAGAAAATTTGAAGGTCCACGTGATCCACATGCATGCAAGTTATTAAATTTCTTTGGTATTTTATTAAATTCCTTTAAATCATTAAATGCATGTTTATTTCATTAATTTATATTTTAATTCATGATTTATTTAAAGTTTCATGCATTAGGATTTTAAGTTGCATTTCGCGCTCGAACAAGGAATGAAGATCGGTGATATTTAGGATAAATATTTTATTGAATAATTATTTTTAATTATTTAATATGAAGTGTTTTAAGTTTATTTTTCAAGAAATGGGTTTTTTGGGTATTTTTACCCATCAGAGCATATTTTTAACTGGTTCGCAAATTTTAAAGATACCGAGGACTTTTTTAGGGTTCGAGCGATATTTCAAAAGCGTACCTAAATGAAATCTTTTTCGAGAGTGTTTTTGGGCTTGTTGGGTTTGTTTTATTGCTAAATAGGCTCAAAATCATTTTAGTCCTTGTTAAGTTATAATTTGGCCCATTAGTGGTTTGTTTTATACTTAATTACCACTTAAACCTACCCTAAACCTAAAATACTCCTAACAGCCGCCCACACCCTCATTTCAGCAACACTTTTACGTGCAAACCAGCAGCCAACCTCCAGCAGCTTCAACCTTCAAGTTTCTTCAAGCTAGCCTCCTTCCCTGCTCCTCCGGTGCCTCCTCGACGCGCTTTTCTCCTAGTTTTCGATCTTAAAACATCAAGGCACGCTATGTATCTCCTTTCTCATAATTTACGCCATTTATATGTGTGATTATCTATATATTTGCATGATAATTTTTTGGTCTCCCTTAAAGCATCACTTTTGTAAAGATTTTCACACGTATATGCGTATAACTTTCACACAACTCACTGTTTCTTGCTTTGGTCCGAAGGACTGCCAATTTTATGTTGTTAAGGGTTGTACACGTCGGGTAAGATGGGGATATAAGGCTGGAGTCGAAGTTTTGTGGGTTTTAGGAGAGGGCCGATCGATATCTTGAGTCTTCGGGTGAAATTTTCGTGTCGCAAAACCCGTCACTCTTTGTTATTTCAAATTATGTGATCTATGAGTTGGTTTTCTGGAAATGTGTTCGACGTATGATTTGTATCACTCTGTGTTATCTTTGATTCGATAGCAAATTCGTAATTTTCGGATAAGAAACGAGGGAGATAGAATTTTTATTGTAAAGCCACACAAGCTGTGGAATTTCTGTGTAACAAAACCCGTCACCTTCTGTTATTTCAAATTCTGCGATTTATAGGTTGATTTTCTGGAAATTTGTTCAACATATGATTTGTAGCACTCTGTATTATCTTCGATTCGATAGAAAATTCGTGATTTTTTGATTGAAACGAGGGAGATATGATTTTTATCGTAAAATCGCTAAAGCTGTGAAATTTTTGTGCATACGCTGGAGATTTTCAGCAACCTTTGGGCTTGTTTCGTGGGTCATAAATGCTATGAAACAGGTGTTTTAGAGGATGATCATATAGGTTTAAGTCACGGTTTAAGTTGGGGAAGATTTGGTTAAGTTTCAGGTTGATTCGGGCTAAAATCAGGACCCCGGTCCAAGTTTTAAAACGAATCGATTAAGTTTTGAAATGGGCTCGTGTTTACGTCTAAGAAATAATTTTAAAAATATTTTGGGATGCTTTAAGGAGTTTGATTAGTTTCGGGTCGAAATTTAGAGGTCTAGGGGTAAAATGGTCATTTTAGGTTTCCAAGAGCAAAATGCTCATTTTGCACCCGAGTCGAGATTTTTGTCCTGGCAGCGCCCTGAGCACAAATTTGTCATGTTTTTAAATGTTTATGCATCATGATCACGATTTTTATGAATTTATGAAGTATACGTTGCATGCTTGATTTTACGAAAATTTACGCATGTGCTTGATTTTGATAAGTGATGAAAATGATTATGTTTTGAAGGATGAGAATTAGTTGTGGCTATCGAAGTATATGTAAATACTTAAGACATATATATAAATGATGATGATGAGGCCTAAGCACAGTGGATGGGTAATACTGTCACTGTTGTCCGACACCCGCCGGGTACCACGGTTCTATGTATGATGGATTCATCGTAAATTATGAATGATGTACGACAGTCCAACTAATAAACTGAATTAACCAAAGGGAATGATAAAATGATGAACGATGAATGACGATAATGATGAACGATGAATGATGATAATGATGAACTGTTTTGTCATGTAATGATTTCATACGTCACATCTGTATTTACACTTTTAAGTTCATGAAAGGTATGTTGATTACAGTATATTTTTCACTGATGTGTGCTGTATATATATACTTGTTATTCCGGTACAGGTGTGTTGAGTTCTTAAACTTACTAGGTGTGAATGATGCAGGTGAGTATGTTGATTTGGAGACTGGAGGTGATGATGACCAAACGGGCGGAGCTGGTGGCACACGTTAACCCGAGGACCTTGTATTCTTCCGCAATAATATGCTTTTATGGGAACACGATTAAACAGTTTTTAATTGATTGATGAATTTATTTTGTTGAGAGTTTTTGACATATTTTTATTTGCTGGACGTTTTTTAAACGGTAAATTGTTTAAGTTGGTTACTCTTTTCATAGTTTTAACTGCATTTCTTTTATTCAACAGTGGGATGATTTTCCAAATGTATGTTTTCAAATTTTATAGTTTTATATGGGCATGGTTTCGGCCATAGCTTAAAAAAAATGTTCAGTAAAATCTTAAAATGAGCAGACGTTTCAAAATTAGTTTCTCAAAAATAATATTTTTGATCTTTTAAAACTCCTTGTTTGCCCAAAACCGGCTTTCCGAGAAAAATCGAGCTCGACTCATACAATAATTTTAACTCTAACATTTTTAGGAAAATTAAATCATTTTTAATCATATTAGGAAGCTTTGCCATTAATTAAAGAAAATACATATTCTTGTCTTGGTCATCCCCGGTCTCCTTTTCCCTGCCTATTATCGAATATTCGGGTAAAATCTTTAATTTCATATAATCATGTCATATTATCATTTAATTATTCAATCATACATTTAATCATATAATAAATATCATGAAAGCATTTAAAAGCAATTAAATAAAATAATTTTGCATGCATGCGGTTTACGTAGGTTGGTTTTTCGGACATTACAATTCTCCCTCTCTTAAATAGAATTTCATCCTCGAATTTTCCTTGACTTGATGATTGCAAAGCTTAGATTTTCTCATCCACCTCAAATTTAACCTCTAACTTGAAGCTTACTCTTCAACTCGGTCCTCAAATTCTTGAAAATTGCATTTTTCTAACCCAAAATTTTCCCAAAGTCGACTCCTAAATTCAGCTCAAGTAGAAAATACAACATATTCTCCTCTAAATTCTTCATTATCCCAATCAATTCCCTTAATCCAACATGCATTTAACGTTTTAAATGAAGCATGCAGCTAACCTCTATATCATGTATCATATAAGAATCTTAAAAGAATTTTATCATATAAAATATAAAGCAGTTAAAAACTCACATATTTGAGGCGTGATTTCTTGAGCTTCTCGGAGTGACAGTACACAACGCTTTGGAGAAAACCTTGGCTCTGATACCAATTGTAACGCCCCAGATTCGACGACTATCCTCACTATATCCAGACGGGTCTTTTCAACGTGCTTATGACCTCACTCACACGCACTCTGAGAAACTTCCCAATGGGTCACCCATCCCAAAATTGCCAAATCAAGCACGCTTAACTTTGGAGTTCTTATGTGATTAGCTACCGAAAAGAAGATGCATCTTCTTGATATGAGTAGTACATATCAAATCTTTTAAACCCTCCTCAACTGCACAGAAAAAATACCTAAACAATTTCGGAATCCCTCTCCTTTCGGTATAAAATTAGTTCATTCATGTTCCATATGCCTAGAAGCCTTCCAGGAGCCGCTCATTGTCCGTGCAACCTCTTGGCACCGGCGATCACCCCCCGCCCTCTTCGGCCCCGGGCCTCACATGCCCACCAGCTTCCGCTTAGTTCGTCCCCTAACTACACCGTACTAGGAGAGGTCGACTCTGATACTAACTGAAACGACCTCGACTTTTTTTTTCTAATCATAAACCATAAACTCGAAAATAATAACTAAATAAAATAACTTAACATTTATAGCAATATAATAAACATATGAAATCTCATGTGCATAAAATAAATCCTAAATCATGAACTAACCAAAATTCTATATCGACCTTTAAAAAGATCAACTGACAATAAAACAAAGCATAAAATTATCTCTAATAAAATCATTAACAATAAATCCTTAAAGCGTTATATATCTAGCTAGTGCGGAAATAAATTTCCCTCGGGTGTCTATTGCTGCACTCGATCCACTCAATCGTCAGCGTCTCCCGTAAAATCATAAAATCATGCATCATACAAACCTAGTGAGTCTAAAGCTCAGCATGTTCAAAACATGGATAACAAAAAATACATATACAAACTCATACATTTAAAATCATATTTTTATTTAAAATAGCTTTTGAACATAAATAAACCATTTAAAATCATTTAAGTATAATTAAATCATAATCTTAAAATAATTTAAAAATAACTTTAAACATGAATAAATCATTTAAAAAATTTGAGCATAAATCATATATCATAAAATCATTTTAATCGTAAAACTTTCAATCATATATATTTTGAGTGAAGTTTGATCCTTGAAAGTGACTAGCTTTTATCCTTCGGTCGACTGCAGTCTTAGCTCCGCATGGTCCATGGGGGTGGGCACTAGGCTCTACCATGGAAATACGATTTTCGGAGTCCTCTGGGGCCTTTTTCCATAGACGGGGTCCCTCTGGGGCCTTGACCTTCACGTCATCTCCACAAAATCATATATCATTTGTCACAGTCAATTCACATCCCTCAAAATATTTTTTTATCTTTTAAAAGCATAAACCATCCTAACTTTCCAAAAATAGCATTTTAGACAGTGAAAATTGCACAGCTTTTACCATAAATCATAAAATATCCATAAATCATAAAATATCATATTTTCATCAAAATCATCATTTTAAATCATAAAATATCATTTAACATGCATTATGATCCTTCGTAGGGATGGCAACTTTCCCCACGGGTTTGGGGCCCCGCGAGGAAAGCTCGAAATGGGGATGAGGATCCTCGATTTTTTCGGGTTCGGGTTCGGGGAATTTTAAAAAATCTCCGATGTAATTCGGGGCGGGTATGAGATTACTATCCACATCCCCGAAATCCCCGAATCCGCCCCGAAAATAATATCAACAATAAAATAATAATATTATTAATATTAATAATATAGTAATAATATTATTTTTTAAAATATTAATAATCTTATTATTATTAATATTGATATTGATATTAATATTAATATTATCTCTAATAATAATAGATAATAATAAGTTTTGGTTTGAGAAAATCTCCGAATTCGTCATCGTCTTGCCATATTAATATTTTTGAAACGGAGATGGGGGCGGAGATGGGAAGTTGATCCCCGAAGTTTCAAGTTTGGGGATTCCCCGAACCCGAAAAAACGGGGATTGGGGCGGGTATGGGGTGGGGATGAAATTCGAGGATGGGGATGGGGATGGCAAACCCGTCCCCGCCCCGGCTCATTGCCATCCCTAATCCTTTGGAACGCTGCGAAGCTTTTACGTATTTTTCAATTGTAAAATTACTGTTTTGCCCCTATACATAAAAATTCTCGATTTTATCTTTTTCTAGCTTTTAATGACGTGGATTTATTTCAAATAATTATTTAAGCTTTAATATAATTTTTCATAATTTTATTCCGCTTAAATCTAGACGTTTCAATAAATTCTTTAATTAGCGTTTCATGAGGCGATTAAATCCCGAATAAATTCAAAACTCTTTATTTTCTTCCCCAAATTTTAAACATAAAATTTTTAATACCTAATATACCATTGTGAGCCATGAACCACACCCGTGGACCCATGGTTCCAATTTTAATCTTTTAAATTCGAAATATTACCCTTGCTTGAACCACCCAAGCCAACTCTTTATTTACTCGAGCCATGGTCGAGCCACCTTGAGCCAAACCCGAGCCAACCCATCTTAGGAACCCTACTGACCAGCCCCAAGCCCCTGAACCACCCTTGGCCCGCATTAAAGCTTACAGCCCTTGACCCCTTTGGTGTGTGCGTGAGTTTAAGGTGCATTAGGACTCCTAGTTGCCTTAGGACTCTACCAGCCTTTAACCTCTTGACCACTCACGACCCTCACTGACCCTGGACCACACCCAGCCTCGTCCCAGACCAGACCCTAGAACCCTTGTAGCGAACCCCCTGAATCAAGAGACAACAGCTGCGCAGGCTTGCTCTCCAAGGTGCGCGAGTTGCTTCAACCACATTTTGCTCGAGCCAGCAGCGACCCAAGCCACTCCAGACCCTGCCCCAACGTTGGAACACCTTCCTTAGACCCTAAAGAACCCACCGTGAGCCTGCCTAGCCTAGCCGCAAGCCCCCTTGGCTGCTGCCAACCCCACCAGTGCGCGTGAGGAGTCCATGCTCCACGGGACTCCTCCAAAGCTGCGACCAAGGAGTCCTAGCCATGCTAGGACCCTTCTTGACCCTAATCCAAGTCCAGCCCAAGCCCCAACCCAAGCCCTAGCCAAGCCGTAAGCCACCATGTAATCCATCGAGCCACATGACCCTTGTACAACCATAAAAACCCACGGTTCCAAACCTTTCTTGTTTCCCACGGTTCCAGCTTGTTTTCTCTATTACTTTTCATGTTTTGTCCATAATTCAATCATATAACATCCGACTTTGCAGTGTACTCGTTGGATTCAAAACGTTTCATAACAAGCGTAAAATCATTAAAACTTTGAAAATACGTATCCTACCGTAAAATAATCGAACACCAATATTTTTCATGCATAATCAATTAACACACACATATTATGATTTGTATGATGTTTAAAAATGGTTTAGGAAACTTGCCTTTACGTTTATGATACTCGAATAAACGATCGTTGGCGAGGGTGCGACGTTGGACGACCGAACGATGAAGAGTACAAGACTTTTCTTTCCTCCTTATTTTCGAAAATTGAAGGTGTGAGTGAGGCTGAATTTCGGTTGCTACTAGGTTAAAATATGGTGTTTTGAAAGTCTAGGTAACTTATTTATAGATTAAACAACATGCTAATGGGTTTTGGTTTTGGGCTTGCAAACTTAAGGGCAATTGGGCTTTCTTTAAATAACTAAATTGGGTCCAATAACACTTATTTAATTAAAACAAAAAAGTTTATAAAATTAATTTCTCAAAAATAATATTTTTGATCTTTTAAAACTCCTTATTTGCCAAAACTGGCTTCCAAGAAAAAATCAAACTTGACTCGTAAAATAATTCGAACTCTAACATTTTTAGGAAAATTAAATCATTTTTAATCATATTAGGAAGTCTTGCTATTAATTAAAGAAAATACATATTCTTGTCTTGGTTGTCTCGGATCTTCTTTTCTCTGCCTATTATCGAATATTTGGGTAAAATCTTTACTTTCATGTAATCATGTCATATTATCATTTAATTATGCAATCATACATTTAATCATATAATAAATATCATAAAAACATTTAAAAGCAATTAAATAAAACAATTAATTAATTAAAATAATTTTGCATGCATGCAATTTACGTAGATTGATTTTTCGGACGTTATAATAATAGTTTTTTGTTATTTTCTAATTAATGATTTTTTCATATTTTTTTACTATACGTAGGATCGAACACTTATTTATTTACCAAATACTATAAGTGGTGATAAGACAACTCTAATATTTTAAATCGTACAACAGCTCAACCACCACATTTTGATTGTTATGTCAACCAGGAATTATGACTGCACGTCAAAAAAAAAATCTCCAATAATTGCACTACTTGCAATCAATTAAATTCGAAAACATGACATTGACTCTAATATCAACTGTAGAATCGAAAGCTTGTTGTTTTATCAAAAATTATAACTTATGCTAAAAGTGCAACTTTAATCCTAGATACAATTACTACTCTAAAATATAGTAATCTAAAAAATTCAAATTATAGATATTTGAAATAAAGAAAAAAAAATAAGACTGAAGATTTAAAAAAGAAAAAATATTAAGTTTCATAAATAAACTTATATAATTAATATATAATCGTAATTTCAAATAAAGTTTAAACAAATTTGGTATATGGTCCTCAACTTTAATTAGAGAGTAAAATATAATTACTTTAACATCGTTTTGAACTTTACAAACATAAAAACACAACAATACTAATACATATATAATAATATTAAAACCCGAACGGCTCATATCCGGTTTTTGACAAAAAAAATTAACATCCGTACATGATCTTAGACCCATTTTTTGATGACAGGCCGGGTCCAACTCGGACAAGGGTCGGATCCGAACCCATTGCCAAAATCTATCAACAAAGTTCTAAATTTCAATTTTCCAAATTCGCTTTTGAAAAATATTCGTAAATAATCTTACATCAAGATATTTGTTGAAATGGTGTTCTCTGATTCTCAGGCCTTCTAACCACACAGAAATCAGAGTGACTTCCTAACGAAATGGGACACACAAGAGAACGATGAACAGAACATTGAAACAAACAGAACTAAGTTTTCCTCGAGCGAAAAGAACGTTGTAAATAACGAACAGTTCACAGCTGAAGTAAAACGCATCAGAACAAATGTTTCAACGTAACAAACACACCAATAATCTTTTTGCTGCAACTCGGCAGAGGAGAAGATCGAGAGTACATGTTTTTCAATTTTTTTCCTACACCAACACTTACCGATCACCTGTAGAAGTCAAAATCTGTGTCGGGCTTCTTTACATTGGATCTGTAACCCTTTTCGAAATCTTTCGGTAATATTACATACCTATTCTTTCTTACTGCAAGCATGCCAGCTTCTTGGCAAATAGCTGCTATCTGGAACAGTAAATATTGTAACTTAGTATCACTCCCCTAGCAGAGATATTTTGGATAATATTTAACTCGTTTCATAAAATCTTTTGACCACAATATATTGGTGTATATGTCTGCGTGCAAGCGTCTATGCTCCACATATGTTTGTGTGTGTGCATACATATGTCCATATATACTAATTACTAAGGGTGTTCAACGACAGCTACATGCATAGGATGACACTGAGTCGAGAAGAAAAACAAAAAACAAAGGGTGTGCTTTATCGAAATGAGGTGGATCAAATAATAATATTCTACAACTACAATAAATATACATGAAGCGAATTACCCTGTCTAAATCCAATATAAATTTAACCAGCTATTGAACAATAACAAATTAGAAATTTATTAGTTTGGGTAGAATATGAATAACTTTTACGTTCTAATTCACACTTTGATTCACAATCTAAGCATTCAAGGCACGCTTAAAGTATGCCTCAAGCTAGAGGCACACCAAGGTCCATGCTTCACGAGTAAGACGGTTTTACTTAAAAGGCTGTGACTCTGCTTAAGCATAGGCGAAGGCGCAGCTCGTAAACATCGTTAAAGCCAAATTGTGTGCCTTCTGATTTAAATAGTCCTGACCTCATACATAAGGAGCTTCAGGGTACTATGAAAATAACTATTGAAGCATTACAAAAAACAAATGATTTAACAATTA